>NW_022437208.1:114410-125614 GCF_009761245.1 Sapajus apella
GTACACGTGTCCTTATAGTAGAACGATTTGTAATCCTTTGGATATATGCCTGTGTATGACTGGAAATATCCGTTTCTAGATTCTCCAAAGAAAGGGGATCTGAACTGCTAGGTACACATATAGGTATAAATCTGTAAGTTGAATGTTCACCTTGACAACCATTCTGCTAGATAGTTCCGTTTCCATTTTGGAGCCAGATATTTCTCATTACAGCCTATGCTACCATTCACTCTAGAATATCCAAACGCAGCATTTAAAAGAAGCATGCTTCCAACTCTTTGAATCTAAATATAGATGCAACTTCCTAATGTGAACCAACACACAGCAGAGCAGTTTGAAATATATGTTTCTCCTGTGTTTTATACCCAGTCTTACTGCTAATTCTTATATGCGTGTATATGGCTGGAAATATCTGTTTCCAGATTCTGTAAAGAAAGGATTTCTGAACTGCTGCACACACACATCAGTTTAGCTCTGTAACATCATTTTACAGCTTGACAATCATTCCACTAGATAGCTCCGTTTTTGTTTTAGAGCAAGATATTTCTCATTACAGCCTACCCTCCAATTCACTCTGGATATCCAATCGTAGCTTTTAGAAGAAACGTGTTTCTAACTCGCTGAATCTAAACATAGAGGCAACTTCCTAAGGTGAATGAACACAAAGCAGAGCAGTTTGAAATAGACGTTTCTTATGTGTTATAAATGAGGTCTTACTGCTAATTCTTATACCTGTATATGTCTGGAAATATATGTTTCTAGATTCTCCAAAGAAAGGATTTCTGAACTGCTGGGAACAAACATAAGTTTAACTCTGTAAGTTGATTTTACAGCTTGACAACCATTCTGCTAGATAGTTCCGTTTTTGTTTTAGAGCAAGACATTTCTCATTACGTCCTATCCTAACATGCACTCTGGAATAACCAAACGCAGCTTTTAGAAGAGACGTGTTTCCAACTCGCTGAATCTAAACATAGATGCAACTTCCTAAAGTGAACGAACACAAAGCAGGGAAGTTTGACATAGAAGTTTCTCCAGTGTTTTAAACGCAGTCTTACTGCTAATTCTTATATGCGTGCATATAGCTGGAAATATCTGTTTCTAGCTTCTGCAAAGAAAGGATTTCTGAACTGCTGCACACACACGTTAGTTTAACTCTATAAGTTGATTGTAAAGGTTGACAACCATTCTGCTAGATAGCTCCGTTTTTGTTTTAGAGCAAGATATTTCTCATTACAGCCTATCCTCCCATGCACTCTGGAATATCCAAACGCAGCTTTTAGTATAAACGTGTTTCTAACTCGCTGAATTTAAAAATAGACGCAACTTCTTAAGGAAAACGAACACAAAGCAGAGCAGTTTGAAATATAAGTTTCTCCAGTGTTTTAAACGCAGTCTTACCGCTAATTCTAATATGCCTGTATATGGCAGGAAATATCTGTTTCTAGATTCTCCAAAGGGTTTCTGAACTTCTGCATTCACACATCAGTTTAACTCTGTAAAATGATTGTATAGCTTGATAACCATCCTGCTGATTAGCTCACTTTTTGCTTTAGAACAAGATATTTCTCATCACAGCCTATTCCCCCAATTCACTTTAAAATATCAAAACGCAGCTTTTAGAAGAAACGTGTTTCTAACTCGCTGAATCTAAACATAGATGCAACTTCCTAAGGTGAATGAACACAAAGCTGAGCAGTTTGAAATAGACGTTTCTCGTGTGTTTTAAACGCAGTCTTACTGCTAATTCTTATATGCCTGTTTATGGCTGGAAATATCTGTTCCTAGATTCTGCAAAGAAAGGATTTCTGAACTGCTGCACAAACACATTAGTTTAACTCTGTAAGTTGATTGTACAGCTTGACAACCATTCTGCTAGATAGCTCCGTTTTTGTTTTAGAGCATGATATTTCTCATTACACCCTATCCTCCCATACACTCTGGAATATCCAAACCCATTTGTAGAAGAAACGTGTTTCTAACTCGCTGAATTTAACAATACATGCAACTTCCTAAGGAGAATGAACACAAAGCAGAGCAGTTTGAAATATAAGTTTTTCCTGTGTTTTAAACGACGTCTTACTGCTATTTCTTATATGCCCATATATGGCTGAAATATCTGTTTCTCGATTCTGCTAAGAAAGGATTTCTGAACTGCTGCACACACACATCAGTTTAACTCTGTAGGTTGGTTGTACAACTTTAAAATCATTCTGATGATAGCTCGGTTTTTGTTTTAGAGCAAGATATTTGTCATTACACCATATCCTCCGATTGACTCTGGAATATCCAAATGCAGCTTTTAGAAGAAACGTGTTTCTAACTCGCTGAATCTAAATATAGATGCAACTTCCTAAGGTGAACGAACACAAAGCAGAACAGTTTGAAATATACGTTTCTCCTGTGGTTTAAACGCAGTCTTACTGCTAATTCTTATATGCCTGTATATGCCTGTAAATATCTATTTCTAGATTCTGCAAAGAAAGGATTTCTGAACTGCTGCAAACACACATCAGTTTAACTGTGTAAGTTTATTGTGCAGCTTGACATCCATTCTTCTAGACAGCTCCGTTTTTGTTTTAGAGGAAGATATTTCTCATTACAGCCTCTCCTCCCATTCACTCTGGAATATCCAAACGCAGCTTTTAGAAGAAACGTGTTTCTAACTCCCTGAATCTAAACATAGATGACACTTCCTAAGATGAACGAACACAAAGCAGAGTAGTTTTAAATATAAGTGTCTCCTGGGTTTTAATCGCAGTCTTACTACTAATTCTTATATACCTGTATATGGCTTGAAATATCTCTTTCTAAATTCTGTAAAGAAAGGATTTCTGAACTGCTGCACACACAGATCAGTTTGGCTCTGTAACTTCATTTTAGAGCTTGGCAACCATTCTGCTAGATAGCTCTGTTTTTCTGTTAGAGCAAAATATTTCTGATTACAGCCTATGCTCCCATTCACTCTGGAATATCCAAACGCAGGTTTTAGAAGAAACGTGTTTCTAACTCGCTGAATCTAAACATAGATGCAACTTCATAAGGTGAACAAACACAAAGCAGAGCAGTTTATAATATAGGTTTCTACTGTGTTTTAAACGCAGTCTTACTGCTAATTCTTATATGCCTGTATATGGCTGGAAATATCTGTTTCTCGATTCTCCAAAGAAAGTGTTTCTGAACTGCTGCACTCACACATCAGTTTAACTCTGTAAGTTGATTGTACAGTTTGACAACCATTCTGCTAGATAGCTTCGTTTTTGTTTTAGAACAAGATATTTCTAAGCACAGCCTATCCCCCCATTCACTCTGGAATATGCAAACGTAGCTTTTTGAAGAAACGTGTTTCTAATACTCTGAATCTAAACATAGATGCAAATTCCTAAGGTGAACAAACACAAAGCATAGCAGCTTGAAATATAAGTTCTCCTGTGTTTTAAACACAGTCTTACTGATAATTCTTTTATGCCAGTATATGGCTGGAAATATCTGTTTCTACGTTATGCAAAGAAAGGATTTCTGAACTGCTGCACCCACATATCAGTTTAACTCTGTAAGTTGATTGTACAGCTTCACAACCATTCTGCTGGATAGCTCCATTTTTCTTTTAGTGTAAGATATTTCTCATTACGGCCTGTTCTCCCATTCACTCTGAAATATCCAAATGCAGCTTTTAGAAGAAACGTGTTTCTAACTCGCTAAATCTAAACATAGATTCAACTTCCTAAGGTGAACGAACACAAAGCAGAGCAGTTTGAACTGTACGTTTCTCCTGTGCATTAAACGCAGTCTTACTGCTTGTTCTTATATCCCTGTATATGGCTGGAAATATCTGTTTCTAGATTCTCCAAAGAATGGATTTCTGAACTGCTGAAAACACACATCAGTTTAATTCCGTAAGTTGATTGTGCAGCTTGACAACCATTCTGCTAGATAGCTCCGTTTTTGTTTCAGAGCAAGATATTTCTCATTACAGCCTATCCTACCATTAACTCTGGAATACCCAAATGCAGCTTTTCGAACAAAATTGTTTCTAACTCTCTGAATCTAAATATAGATGCAACTTCCTAAAGTGAAAAGACACAAAGCAGAGCACTTTGAAATATACGTTTCTCCTGTGTTTTAAACGCAGTCTTACTGCTAATTCTTACATGCCCGTATATGGCTTGAAATATCTATTTCTAGATTCTGCAAAGAAAGGATATATGAACTGCTGAAAACACACATCAGTTTAACTCCATAATTTGATTGTAGAGTTGACAAACATTCTCCTAGATAGCTCCGATTTTGTTTTAGAGCAACAAATATCTCATTACGGCCTATCCTCCCATTCGCACTGGGAAATCGAAACGAAGCTTTTAGAAGAAACGTGTTTCTAACTCACTGAATCTAAACATAGATGCAACTTCCTAAGGTAAACGAACACAAAGCCGGGCAGTTTGAAATATACGTTTCTCCAGTGTTTAAAACGCAGTCTTACTGCTAATTCTTATATGCGTGTAATATGGATGGAAATATCTGTTTCTAGGATCTCCAAAGAAAGGGTTCCTGAACTGCTGCATACACACATCAGTTGAACTCTGTAATTTGATTGTATATCTTGACAACCATTCTGCTAAATAGCTCCGTTTTTGTCTTAAAACAAGACATTTCTCATTACAACTTATCCTCCAATTCACTCTGGAATATTCAAATGCAGCTTTTAGAAGAAACGAGTTTCAAAGTCGCTGAATCTCAACATAGATGTAACTTCCTAAGGTGAACGAACACAAAGCAGAGCAGTTTGAAATATATATTTCTCCTGTGCATTAAACGCAGTCTTACTGTTAATTCTTATACGGCTATATATGGCTGGAAATATCTGTTTCTAGATTTTCCAAAGAAAGGGTTTCTGAACTACTGAAAACAAACATCAGTTTAAGTCTGTAATTTGATTGTGCAGCTTGACAATCATTCTGCTAGATATATCCATTTTTGTTTTAGAGCAAGATATTTCTCATTACGGCCTATCCTCCCTTTCACTCTGGAATATTCAAATGCAGCTTTTAGAAGAAACGTGTTTTTAACTCGCTGAATCTAAACATAGATGTAATTTCATAAGGTGAACGAAAAAAAGCAAAGCAGTTTGAAATATACGTTTCTCCTCTGTTTTAAACACAGCCTTACTGCTAATTCTTATATGCCTGTAATATGGCTGGAAATATCTGTTTCTAGGATCTCCAAAGAACGGGTTCCTGAACTGCTGCATACACACATCAGTTGAACTCTGTAAGTTGATTGTACAGCTTCACAACCATTCTGTTAGATAGCTCCGTTTTTGTTTTAGAACAAGATATTTCTTATTACCGCCTATAGTCCCATTCACTCTGGAATATACAAACGCAGCTTTCAGAAGAAACGTGTTTCCAACTCGCTGAATCTAAACATAGATGCAACTTCCTAAGGTGAACGAACACAAAGCAGAGCAGTTTGAAATATACGTTTCTCCTTTTCTTAAACGCAGTCTTAATGCTAATTATTTTATGCCTTGTTATATGGCTGGAAATATCTATTTCTAGGATCTCCAAAGAAAGGGTTCCTGAAGTGCTGTACACACACATCAATTGAACTCTGTACCTTGATTGTACAGCTTGGCAACCATCCTGCTACATAGCTCCGTTTTTGTTTTGAAACAAGATATTTCTCATTACAGCTTATCCTCCCATTCACTCTGGAATATCCAAATGCAGCTTTAAGAGGAAACGTGTTTCTAACTCGCTGAATCTAAACATAGAGGCAACTTCCTAAGGTGAACGAAAACAAAGCAGAGCAGCTTGAAATATACGTTTCTCCTGTGTTTTAAACGCAGTCTTACTGCTAATTCTTATATGCCTGTATACAGCTGGAAATATCTGTTTCTAGATTCTGCAGAGAAAGGATTTCTGAACTGCTGCACACACACATCAGTTTAGCTCTGTAACTTGATTGTACAGGTTGACAACCATTTTGCTGGATAGCTCTGTTTTTGTTTTAAAGCAAGATATTTCTCATTACAACCTATCCTCAAATTCACTTTGGATTATCCAAATGCAGCTTTTAGAAGAAACGTGTTTCTAACTCGCTGAATCTCAACATAGATGCAACTTCCTAAGGTGAACAAACACAAAGCAGAGCAGTTTGAAATATATGTTTCTCCTGTGTTTTAGAAGCAGTATCCTTCTAATTCTTATATGCCTGTATATGGCTGGAAATATCCGTTTCTATATTCTCCAAGAAAGTGTTTCTGAACTGCTACATACACACATAATTTTATGTCTGCATGTTGAATGTTCACCTTGACAACCAGTCTGCTATTTAGCTCCGTTTTTCTTTCAGAGCCAGATATTTCTCATTATAGAATATAGCTCCATTCCCTCTGGAATATCCAAACACTGCTTTTAGAAGAAACGTGTTTCAAACAACCTGAATCTAAATGCACATGCAACTTCCTAAGGTGATCCAAAACAAAGCAGAGCAGTTTGAAATATACGTGCCTCCTATGTTTTAGATTCAGTCTTGCTGCTAATTCTTATAATCCTCTATGTCGCTGGAAATATCCGTTTCTAGGTTTTCCAAAGAAAGGGTTCCTGAACTACTGCTTTGAAACATCAGTTTAATTCTGAAAGCTGAATGTAAACCTTCACAACCATTCTGCTAAATAACTCCGTTTTTGATTTAGAACCAGATATTTATCATTACAGCATATACTCCCATTTACTCTGGAATATACAAACACAGCTTTTAGAAGAAATGTCTTTCCAATTCGCTGAATCTAAACATAGATGCAACTTCCCAATGTGAAGGAAAAAACAGTAGAGCAGTTTGAAATATACGTTTCTGCTGTGTTTTAGAGGCAGTCTTAATGCTACTTGTTAAAAGCCTGCATATTGCTGGAAATATCAGTTTCTGTATTCTCCAAACTCGGGTTTCTGAACTGTTGCCTACACACATCAGTTTAACTTTGTAAGTTGAATGTGCTCCTTGACAGACATTCTGCTGGATAGCTCCATTTTTATTTTAGAGCCAGATGTTTCTCATTACAGCATACACTCCCATTCACTCTGGAATATCCATATGCAGCTTTTAGAAGAAACGTGTTTCTAAGTCGCTGAATCTAAATGTGGATGCAACTTCCTAAAGTGAACCAATACACAGCAGAGCAGTTTGAAATGTATATTTCTCCTGTGTTTTTAATGCAGTCATAATGCTAATTCTTATATGCCGTTATATGGCCGGAAATATCCGTTTCTAGGTTCTGCATAGAGAGGGTTTCTGAATTGCTACATACACACGTCAGTTTAACTCTGTAAGTTGAAAGTACATCTTGACAACTGTTCTGCTAGATAGCTCCGTTTTTGTTCTAGAGCCAGATATATCTCATTATAACACATAGCCCCAATTCCTATGGAATATCCAAACCCTGCTTTTAGAAGAAACGTGTTTCTAACTCGCTGAATCTAAACATAGATGCAACTTCCTAACGTGAACGAACACACAGCAGAGCAGTTTGCAATAAACGTTTCTCCTGTGTTTTAGACGCATTCTTACTCATAATTCTTTTATGTCTGTATATAGCTGGAAATATGCATTCCTAGACTCTCCAAAGAAAGGTTTTCTGAACTGCTACACACACACATCAGTTTAACTCTGTACGTTGAATGTGCACCTTGAAAACCATTCTGCTAGATAGCTCCGTTTTTGTTTTTGAGCCAGATATTTCTCATTACAGCATACATTCCCATTCACTCTGAAATATCCAAACACAGCTTTTAGAAAAAAGTGTTTCCAACTCGCAGAGTGAACATAGATGCACCTTCTTAATGTCAGCCAAAACACAGCAGAGCAGTTTGAAATATATGTTTCTCTTGTGTTTTAGAGGCACTCTTGCTGCTAATTCTTTTTTTTCCCATTTATTTATTTTATTTCATTTTAGGTTTTGGGGTACATGTGAAAAACATGCAAGATTGTTTCATAGGTACACACGTGGCAGTGTGATTTGCTGCCTTCCTCCCCATCACCTACATCTGGCATTTCTCCCCTTTCTATCTCTGCCCAGCTCCCCATCCCCCAACGTCCCTCCCCTATTTCCCCCCAACTGACCCCAGTGTGTATTGCTCCCCCCTGTGTCCATGTCTTGTCATTGTTCAACATCCACACCGTGTTTGATCTTCTCTTCTGTCAGTTTGCTGAGAATGATGGTTTTCAGGTTCCTCCATGTCCCTGCAAAGGACACAAACTCATCATTTTTGATGGCTGCATAATATTCCATGGTGTATATGTGCCACATTTTCCCTGTCCAGTCTATCGTCGATGGCCATTTGGGTTGGTTGCAGGCCTTTGCTATTGTAAACAGCGCTGCAATGAACATTCGTGTGCACGTGTCCTTATAGTAGAACGATTTATAACCCTTTGGATATATACCCAGTAATGGGATTGCTGAGTCAAATGTAATTTCTATTCCTAGGTCCTTGAGGAATCACCACACTGTCTTCCACAATGGTTGAACTAATTTACACTCCCACCAACAGTGTAAAAGTGTTCCTATTTCTCCACATCCTCTCCAGCATCTGTTGTCTCCAGATATTATAATGATCGCCATTCTAACTGGCATGAGATGGTATCTCAATGTTGTTTTGATATGCATTTCTCTGATGACTAGTGATCATGAGCATTTTTTCTATATGTTTGTTGGCCTCATGTATGTCTTCCTTTGTATAGTATCTGTTCATATCCTTTGCCCACTTTTGAATGGGCTTGTTAGTTTTTTTCTTGTACATCTGTTTTAGTTCTTTGTAAATTCTGGATATCAGCCGTTTGTCAGATGGGTAAACTGCAAACAATTTTTCCCATCATATTGGTTGCCGATTCACACTAATGACTGTTTCTTTTGCCGTGCAGATGCTGTGGAGTTTGATTAGGTCCCATTTGTCTATTTTGGCTTTTGTTGTCAATGCTTTTGGCGTTTCGGCTATGAAGTCCTTGCCTACACCTATTTCCTGAATGGTTTTGCCTAGATATTCTTCTAGGGTTTTTATGGTGTTAGGTCTTATGTTTAAGTCTTTAATCCATCTGGAGTTAATTTTAGTGTAAGGTGTGAGGAAGGGGTCCAGTTTCTGCTTTCTGCATATGGCTAGCCAGCTTTCCCAACACCATTTATTGAACAGGGAATCCTTTCCCCATTGCTTGTTTTTGTCTGGTTTGTCAAAGGTCAGATGGTTGTAGATATGTTGCGTTGTCTCAGAGACCTCTGTTTTGTTCCATTGGTGTATATCTCTGTTTTGGTACCAGTACCATGCTGTTTTGATTACTGTGTCCTTGTAATATGGTTTGAAGTCCGGTAGTGTGTTGCCTCCTGCTTTGTTCTTTTTGCTTAGAATTGACTTGGATATGAGGGCTCTCTTTTGGTTCTATATGAAGTTTAATGTGTTTTTTTTCCAGTTCCGTGAAGAAGGTCGTTGGTAGCTTGATGGGGATAACATTGAATCTGTAAATTAGTTTGGACACTATGGCCATTTTTACGATATTGATTCTTCCTAACCATGAACGTGGAATGTTTCTCCATTTATTTGTGTCCTCTCTTATTTCGTCGAGCAGTGGCTTGTAGTACTCCTTGAAGAGGTCTTTTACGTTCCTTGTTAGTTGTATTCCTAGGTATTTTTTTCTCTTTGTGGCAATTGTGAATGGAAGTTTGTTCTTGATTTAGCTCTCTTTAAGTCTGTTTTTGGTGTATAGGAATGCATGTGATTTTTGCACGTTGATTTTGTATCCTCAGACTTTGCTGAAGTTGTTTATCAGTTTCAGGAGATTTGGGGCTGAGACGATGGGATCTTCGAGATATACAATCATGTCATCTGCAAATAGAGACAATGTGACTTCCTCCTTTCCCATATGAATACCCTTTATTTCTTTTTTTTGCCTGATTACACTGGCTAGAAATTCTAGTGCTATATTGAACAGCAGTGGTGAGAGAGGGCGTCCATCTCTAGTGCCACATTTCAAGGGGAATGCTTCCAATTTTTTTGCGCATTAAGTATGATATTGGCCGTTGGTTTGTCGTAAATAGCTTTTAATTTTTGGAGATATATTCCGTCAATATCTAGCTTATTGAGGGTTTTTAGCATAAAGGGCTGTTGAATTTTGTCAAAGGCCTTCTCTGCATAAATTGAGATAATCATGTGGTTTTTGTCTTTGGTTCTGTTTATGTGGTGAATTACGTTTATAGGCTTGCATATATTGAACCAGCCTTGCATCCCCGGGATGAATCCTACTTGATCATGGTGGATAAGCTTTTTGATGTTCTGTTGCAATCGGCTTGTCAGTATTTTATTGAAGATTTTTGCATCTATGATCATCATGGATATTGGCAAGAAAATGAGTCTCTGCTGGGTTTTGGAATCAGTATGATGTTGGTCTCATACATTGATTTGGGAAGAATTCCCTCTTTTTGTATTGTTTGGAATAGTTTCAGAAGAAATGGTACCAGCTCCTCTTTGTATGTCTGGTAGAATTCGGCTGTGAACCTGTCTGGACCTGGGCTTTTTTTGGGTGGTAAGCTCTTAATTGCTGCCTCAACTTCAGACGTTGTTATGTGTCTGTTACGGTTTTTGGCTTCTTGTTTGTTTAGTCTTGGGAGGAGGTAAGTGTCCGGGACTTTATCCATTCCTTCCAGGTTTACTGTTTTATGTGCATAGTGTTGTTTGTCATAATCTGTGGCGATGGTTTTACTTTCTGTGGAATCTGTGGTGATATCCCCTTTATCGTTCTTTATTGCATCAATTTGGTTATTCTCTCTTTTCTTTTTTATTAATCTGGCTAGTACTCGTCTATTTTGTTATCTTTTCAAAAAGCCAGCTCCTGGATTTATTGATTTTTTGAAGTGTTTTTTGTGTCTCTATCTCCTTCAGTTCTGCTCTGATCTTAGCTATTTCTTGTTTTCTGCTAGAATTGAGTTTTTTTGATCTTGCTCCTCTATCTCTTTCAGTTTTGACGATAGGTTGTCAATTTTTTATCTCTCTTTGCTTCTAATTTGGGCACTTATTGCTATATATTTTCCTCTAGAGACTGCTTTAAGTGTGTCCCAGATATTCTGGTATGTTGTTTCTTCATTCTCGATGGTTAGAAGAACATCTTTATTTCTGTCTTCATTTCATTGTTTATCCAGTCAACATTCAAGAGCAAGTTGTTCA
>NW_022437208.1:130614-194048 GCF_009761245.1 Sapajus apella
GTCAGTATTTTATTGAAGATTTTTGCATCTATGTTCATCATGGATATATAGACGCAGTCTTAATACTACTTGTTAAAAGCCTGCATATTGCTGGAAATATCCGTTTCTGTATTCTCGAAACTCGGGTTTCTGAACTGTTGCATATACACATCAGTTTAACTTTGCAAGTTGAATGTGCTCCTTGACAGACATTCTGCTAGATAGCTCCATTTTTATTTTAGAACCAGGTATTTCTCATTACAGCATACACTCCCATTCACTATGGAATATCCATATGCAGCTTTTAGAAGAAACGTTTTTGTAACTCGCTGAATCTAAACATAGATGCAATTTACTAAAGTGAAGCAACACACAGCAGAGCAGTTTGAAATGCATGTTCTCCTGTGTTTTGAACGCTGTCTTAATGCTAATTCTTACATGCCGTTATATAGCCGGAAATGTCCGTTTCTAGATTCTCCATAGAGAGGGTTTCTGAACTGCTACATACACACATCACTTTAACTCTGTAAGTTGAATGTCCACCTTGACAACCGTTCTGCTAGATAGCTCCGTTTTTGTTCTAGAGCCAGATATATCTCATTATAACACATAGCCTCATTTCCTCTGGGATATCCATACCCTGCTTTTAGAAGAAAAGTGTTTTTAACTCGCTGAATCTAAACAAATGCAACTTCCTAACATGAACGAACATACAGCAGAGAAGTTTGCAATATACGTTTCTCCTGTGTTTTAGACGCATTCTTACTCATAATTCTTTTATGTCTGTATATGGCTGGAAATATGCATTCCTAGACTCTCCAAAGAAAGGTTTTCTGAACTGCTACATGCACACATCAGTTTACCTCTGTGCGTTGAATGTGCACATTGAAAACCATTCTGCTAGATAGCTCCGATTTTGTTTTTGAGCCAGATATTTCTCATTACAGCATACATTCCCATTCACTCTGAAATATCCAAACAGAGCTTTTAGAAAAACGTGTTTCCAACTCACAGAATCAACATAGTTGCACCTTCTTAAGGTCAGCCAAAACACAGCAGAGCAGTTTGAAATATACGTTTCTCCTGTGTTTTAGAGGCACTTTTCCTGCTAATTCTTTTTTTTTCCCATTTATTTATTTTATTTCATTTTAGGTTTTGGGGTACATGTGAAGAACATGCAAGATTGTTGCATAGGTACACACGTGGCAGTGTGATTTGCTGCCTTCCTACCCATCACCTACCTGTGGCATCTCTCCCCTTTCTATCTCTACCCAGCTCCCCAACCCCCAACGTCCCTCCCCTATTTCCCCCCAACCGACCCCAGTGTGTAGTGCTCCCCTCCCTGTGTCCATGTGTTCTTATTGTTTAACACCCGCCCATGAGTGAAAACATACCGTGTTTGATCTTCTGCTCTTCTGTCAGTTTGCTGAGGATGATGGTTTTCAGGTTCATCTATGTCCCTACAAAGGACACAAACTCATCGTTTTCGATGGTTGCATAATATTCCATGGTGTATATGTGCCACATTTTCCCTGTCCAGTCTATCGTCGATAGGCATTTGGGTTGGTTCCAGGCCTTTGCTAATGTAAACAGCGCTGCAATGAACACTCGTGTGCACGTGTCCTTATAGTAGAATGATTTATAATCCTTTGGATATATACCCAGTAATGGGATGGCTGGGTCAAATGTAATCTCTATTCCTAAGTCCTTGAGGAATCGCCACACTGTCTTCCACAGTGGTTGAACTAATTTACGCTCCCACCAACAGTGTAAAAGTGTTCCTATTCCTCCACATCCTCTCCAGCGTCTGTTGTCTCCAGATATTTTAATGATCGCCATGCTAACTGGCATGAGATGGTATCTCAATGTTGTTTTGATATGCATTTCTATGCTGACCAGTGATCATGAGCATTTTTTCTATATGTTTGTTGGCCTCATGTATGTCTTCCTTTGTATAGTATCTGTTCATATCCTTTGTCCACTTTTGAATGGGCTTGTTAGTTTTTTACCTGTAAATCTGTTTTAGTTCTTTGTAAATTCTGGATATCAGCCCTTTGTCAGATGAGTAAACTGCAAAATTTTTTTTCCCATTCTATTGGTTGGCGATTCTCATTAATGACTGTTTCTTTTGTCGTGCAGAAGCTGTGGAGTTTGATTAGGTCCCATTTGTCTATTTTGGCTTTTGTTGTCAATGCTTTTGGTGTTTCGGTCACGAAGGCTTTGCCTACACCTATGTCCTGAATGGTTTTGCCTAGATTTTCTTCTAGGGTTTTTATGGTGTTAGGTCTTATGTTTAAGTCTTTAATCCATCTGGAGTTAATTTTAGTGTAAGGTGTCAGGAAGGGGTCCAGTTTCTGCTTTCTGCACATGGCTAGCCAGGTTTCCCAACACAATTTATTGAACATGGAATCCTTTCCCCATTGCTTGTTTTTGTCTGGTTTGTCTAAGATCAGATGGTTGTAGATATGTTGAATTGTCTCATAGACCTCTGTTTTGTTCCATTGCTCTATATCTCTGTTTTGCTACCAGTACCATGCTGTTTTGAATACTGTAGCCTTGTAGTATAGTTTGAAGTCCGGTAGTGTGATGCCTCCTGCTTTGTTCTTTTTGCTTAGAATCGACTTGGCTATCCGGGCTCTCTTTTGGTTCCATATCAAGTTTAATGTGTTTTTTCCCAGTTCCATGAAGAAGGTGGTTGGTAGTTTGATGGGGATAGCATTGAATCTGTAAGTTAGTTTGGCCAGTATGGCCATTTTCACGATATTGATTCTTCCTAGCCATGAACATTGAATGTTTCTCCATCTGTTTGTGTCCTCTCTTATTTCATTGGGGAGTGGCTTGTAGTACTCCTTGAAGAGGTCTTTTACGTTCCTTGTTAGTTGTATTCCTAGGTATTTTTGTCTATTTGTGGCAATTGTGAATGGAAGTTTGTTCTTGATTTGGCTCTGTTTAAGTCTGTTATTGATGTATAGGAATGCATGTGATCTTTGCACATTGATTTTGTATCCTCAGACTTTGCTGAAGTTTTTATCAGTTTCAGGAGATTTGGGGCTGAGATGAAGGGATCTTCTAGATATACAATTATGTCGTCTGCAAATAGAGACAATGTGACTTCCTCCTTTCGTATTTGAAAATTTATTTCTTTTTCTTGCCTGATTGCTCCGGCTAGAAATTCTAGTGCTATATTGAATAGCAGTGGTGAGAGAAGGCATCCATATCTAGTGCCACATTTCAAGGGGAATGCTTCCAGTTTTTGCACATTCAGTATGATATTGGCCATTGGTTTGTCGTAAATAGCTTTCATTATTTTGAGATATGTTCCATCAATACCTAGCTTATTGAGGGTTTTTAGCATAAAGGGCTGTTGAATTTTGTCAAAGGCCTTCTCTGCATCCATTGAGATAATCATGTGGTTTTTGTCTTTGGTTCTGTTTATGTGGTGAATTACGTTTATAGACTTGCGTATATTGAACCAGCCTTGCATCCCCAGGATGAAGCCTACTTCATCATGGTGGATAAGCTTTTTGATGTTCTGTTGCAATCGGCTTGTCAGTATTTTTTTGAAGATTTTTGCATCTATGATCATCATGGATATTGGCAAGAAAATGTTGAGTCTCTGCCGGGTTTTGGAATCAGTATGATGTTGTTCTCATAGAATGATTTGGGAAGAATTCCCTCTTTTTGTATTGTTTGGAATAGTTTCAGAAGGAATAGTACCAGCTCCCCTTTGTATTACTCGTAGAATTCGGCTGTGAACCCATCTGGACATGGGCTTTTTTTTGGGTGGTAAGCTCTTAATTGCTGCCTCAACTTCAGACCTTGTTATGGGTCTGTTCAGGGTTTCGGCTTCTTCCTGGTTTAGGCTTGGCAGGAGGCAAGTGTCCAGGAATTTATCCATTTCTTCTAGGTTTGCTATTTTATGTGCATAGAGTTGTTTGTCATAATCTCTGACGATGGTTTTTATTTTTGTGGAATCTGTGGTGATATCCCCTTTATCGTTTTTTATTGCATCAATTTTGTTATTCTCTCTTTTCTTTTTTATTAATCTGGCTAGTGTTCTGTCTATTTTGTTGATCTTTTCAAAAAATCAGCTCCTGGATTTATTGATTTTTTGAAGTGTTTTTTGTGTCTCTATCTCCTTCAGTTCTACTCTGATCTTAGCTATTTCTTGTCTTCTGCTAGACTTGAGTTTTTTTGATCTTGCTCCTCTAGCTCTTTCAGTTTTGACGATAGGTTGTCAATTTTTTATCTCTCTTTGCTTCTCATTTGGGCACTTATTGCTATATATTTTCCTCTAGAGACTGCTTCAAATGTGTCCCTGAGATTCTTTTATGTTGTTTCTTCATTCTCGATGGTTAGAAGAACATCTTTATTTCTGTCTTCATTTCATTGTTTATCCAGTCAACATTCAAGAGCAAGTTGTTCAGTTTCCATGAAGCTGTGAGGTTCTGAGTTAGTTTTTGAATTCTGAGTTCTAACTTGATTGCACTGTGGTCTGAGAGGCTGTTATTTATGATTTGCATTCTTTTGCATTCGCTGAGGAGTGATTTACTCCCAATTATGTGGTTAATTTTAGAGCAGGTGTGATGTGGTGCTGAGAAGAATGTATATTCTGTGGATTTGGGGTGCTGAGTTCTGTAAAAGTCTATAAGGTTTGCTTGGTCCAGGTCTGAGTTCAAGTCCTGGATATCCTTGTTAATTTTCTGTCTGGTTGATGTGTCTAATATTGACAGTGGGGTGTTAAAGTCTCCCACTATAATTGTGTGGGTGTCTAAGTCTCTTTGTAAGTCATTAAGAACTTGCCTTATGAATCTGGGTGCTCCTGTATTGGGTGTGTATATATTTATGATCGTTAGCTCTTCTTGTTGCATTGATCCTTTTACCATTATGTAATGTCCTTCATTGTCTCTTTTGATCTCTGTTGCTTTAAAGTCTAATTTATCAGAGACGAGAATTGCGAGTCCTGCTTTTTTTTGCTCTCCATTTGCTTTGTAAACCTTCCTGCATCCCTTTATTTTGAGCCTTTGTGTATCCTTGCATGTGAGATGGGTTTCCTGGATACAGCACACCGATGGGTTTTGTCTTTTTATCCAATTTGGCAGTCTGTGTCTTTTGATTGGGGCATTTAGTCCATTTACATTTAGGGTTAATATTGTTATGTGTGAATTTGCTACTGCCATTTTGGTGCTAGCTGGCTGTTTTCCCCGTTAATTTATGCAGATTCTTCATTGTGTTGATTCTCTTTATCATTTGGCATGTTTTTGGAGTGGTTGGTACTGGTTGTTCCTTTATCTGTGTAGAGCCTCTTTCAGGAGCTCTTGTAAAGCGGCCTGGTGGTGATGACATCTCTGAGTACTTGAATGTTCACAAAGAATTTTATTTTTCCTTCACTTATCAAGCTTAGTTTGGCTGGATAGGAGATTCTGGGTTGAAAATTCTTTTCTTTAAAGATGTTAAATATTGGCCCCCACTCTCTTCTGGCTTGTAGGGTTTCTGCTGAGAGACCTGCTGTGAGTCTGATGGACTTCCCTTTGTGGGTAACCCGACGTTTCTCTCTGGCTGCCCTTAGCATTTTCTCTTTCATTTCAACCCTGGTGAATCTGACGAGTATTTGCCTTGGGGTAGCTCTTCTTGACGAATCTTTGTGGTGTTCTCTGTATTTCCTGGACTTGAATATTTGCCCGCCTTGCTAGGTTGGGGAAGTTTTCCTGGATAATATCCTGAAGAGTGTTTTCCAGCTTGGATCCTTTCTCTTCGTCGCATTCAGGTACACCTATCAAACGTGGATTAGGCTTTTTCATGAAGTCCCACATTTCTTGGAGATTTTGTTCATTCCTTTTTACCCTTTTTTCTGCAGTCTTGCCTTCCCGTTTTATTTCATTGAGTTGATCTTTGACCTCTGATATTGTTTCATCTGCTTGGTCAATTCGGTTGTTGATGCTTATGCGTGCTTCACGATGTTCTCGTGTTGCCTTTTTCAGCTCCATCAATTCACTTATATTCCTTTCTATTTTGTCCATTCTCGGTAGCATTTTGTCAAATCTTTTTTCTACGTTCTTAGTTTCTTTGCATTGGGTTAGAACATGTTCTTTTAGTTCACAGAAATTTCTTACTACCCACCTTCTGAAGTCTGATTCTGTCATTTCATCACACTCGTTCTCCATCCAACCTTGTTTCCTTGCTGGTGAGGAATTGTGATCCCTTGTAGGAGGAGATGTGTTCTGCTTTCAGGTGTCTTCATCCTTTTTGCGCTGGTTTCTTCCCATCTTTACGGATTTATCCACTTGTCGACTTTGTAGTTGCTGGCTTTCATATTGGGTCTCTGAGTGGACGTTCCGTTTGTTGATGATGAGGTTATGTCTCTTTCTTGGCTTTCCTTCTGGCAGTCTGGCCCCTCTGCTGTAGGTCTGCTGAGGTCCACTAGAGGCCCTGCTTGCCTGGGGATCACCTGCAGCAACTGCTGAACAGTAAGGGCTGTTACCAGTTTTCTTCTTCTGCTATCTTCGTCCCAGAAGGATACCTGCCAAATGTCAATCTGATCTCTCCTTTACTAGGTGGCTCTTTGGATATACAGGGGTCAGAGAGCTGCTTGGGGAGACGGTCTCTTCTTTATAGGAGCTCAAATGCTGAGCTGTGTGTTCCGTTGTTCATTCAGAGCTGCTGTGAAGGTATGTTTAGGTCTGCTCCAGCAGAACTCATAAACCACTTTTTGTTACCAGGTGCTCTGTCCCAGGGATTTAGGGCTTTATGAGTTTCCTTATGCTGCTACCTTCTTTTTCTTTTTTCCTTCAGAGCTGCCCTGCCCAGCAGGGAGGCAGCCTTGTCACTGTCTGCCTGTAGAGGCTTTGCTGAGCTGCTGTGGCCTCTGCCTAACTACTAAGTGAACTTCCCTGCAGTCCTGTTTATATGGGTGTAGTTAGAACTGCCTCGGCAATGGTGGCCCACGTCTGTTAAGGCAGAGCCTCTCTGCAGTGACGGGTTGCCTTCAGAATGGCAGGCTGCCTCAGCAGTGGCGGGTTGCCTTGGCAATGGTGGACTACCTCAGCATTGGCTGACTACCTCTGTAGTGGCGGGCTGCCTCGGTCATGGTGGACACCCCTCCCCCACAGAGGTGTACCATCCTGTGTTCATCTGCGCTTGCTGTGAAACTCTCAATCCAGAGAATTTCTGATTGCTGTTCTTTTGTTTGGGTGGGGGTGGGACCAGCCAAGCCTGATCGCCTCTCTCCCTGCCTCAGAGATTTTTTTTTTAGGTTGGTGTTACAGTCACCTGTTGAAGAGGCGCTGGGGGGGGGTCTGTGTGTTTTCCCCTGCCACACGTCACTGCACTGGCTAAACATCAACACTGAGATTCGTGATGCTTTTTTTGCCCTGAAACCTACTCTCCTGGTTCCCTGCTCAGTCCCCTTTTTAAACAGAAGAATGGGCGACTTGCAGTGACTCCACTCGCCAGCCCAAAGGGTCCCCGTGCTGGTGTATTTTGTATGGAGAACCACTGCTCCGGGGCGCCAGCAAAGAAGCCATGTGGGACAAAGCAGTGGCATGGGCCGGCACAGCCAAGTTGGCCGAAACAGCCACACTGGTGACCCATGGAGCGCCTACGCCTGGGAATTTCCTAGTTTGTGGGCAATAAATATGCGGTGCCCACTCACATTCTGTGCTTTCACTGAGAGCTGCAATCCTGAGCTGTTCCAAAACGGCTATTTGGATCGATCACTACTAATTCTTATATGCCTGTATATGGCTGGAAATATCCATTTCTTGATTCTCCAAAGGAAGGGTTTCTAAACTGCTATATACACACATCAGTTTAACTCTGTAAGTTGACTGCTCGCCTTGACAACCATTCTGCTGGATAACTCCGTTTTTCTTTTAGCACCAGATATTTCTCATTACAGTCTATCCTCCCATTCACTCTGGAATATCCAAACGCAGCTTTCAGTAGAAACGTTTCGAACTCACTGAATCCGAATATAGATACAACATACTAAGATGAACCAACAAACAGCAGAGCAGTTTGAAATGTAAGTTTCTCCTGTGTTTTAGATGCAGCCTGACTGCTAATTCTTATATGGATGTATACGACGAAATATTTTTTTCTAGATTCTCCAACTAAAGGGTTTCTGAACTGCTGCATATGCACATCAGTTTAAGTCTGCAAGTTGAATGCAAACCTTGATATCCATTCTGTTACATAGCTCCTTTTTTGTTTTAGAGCCAGATGTTTCTCATTGCAGCATGTACTCCCATAACCTCTGGAATATCCAAACGCTGCATTTACAAGAAGCCTGTTTCTAACTCGCTGAATCTAAACATAGATGCAACTTCGGAAGATGATCATACACACAACAGAGCAGTTTGAAATAGACATTTCTCCTGTGTTTTAGACACAGTCTTACTGCTAATTCTTATATGCCTGTATATGACTGGAAATATCCGTTTCTAGATTCTCCAAAGGAAAGTTTTCTGAACTACTACATACACACATGAGTTTAACTCTGTAAGTTGAATGTCAACCTTGAAAACCATTCTAGTACATAGCTCTGTGTTTGCTTTAGAGCCAGGTATTTCTGATTACATAATATTCTCCCAATGACTCTGGAATATCCAAACGTAGATTTAGGATACACATGTTTCTAACTCCCTTAATCTAAACAAAGATACAACTTCCTAAGGTGAACAAAAACACAGCAGAGCAGTTTAAAATATACGTTTCTGCTGTGATTTAGATGCAGTCTTACAGCTAATTCTTATATGCATGAATAAGACTGGAATTATCTGATTCTATATTCTCCAAAGAAAGGGTTTCTGAACTGCTACCTACACACATCAGTTTATCTCTGTCAGTTGATTTTACACCTTAACAACCATTCTGCTAAATAACTTCGTTTTTGTTTTTGAGTCAGATATTTCTCATTACAGCCTATGCTTACATTCACTCTGTAATATCCAAACGCAGCTTTTAGAAGAATCATGTTTGTAACTCGCTGAATCTAAATACAGATGCAACTTCGTAAACTGAAAAAACTCACAGCAGGGAAGTATGAAAGATACGTGTCTCCTTTGTTTTAGACGGAGTTTTACTGGTAATTCTTATATGCCTGTATGTCACTGGAAATATCCTTTTCTAGATTCTCCAAAGAAAGAGTTACTTAATGTCTGCATACACACGAATGTATAACTCTGTAAGTTGATTGCACATCTTGACAGCTATTCTGTTAGATAGCTTCGTTTCTGTTTTAGAGCCAGACATATCTGACGATATCCTATACTCCCATTCACTCTGGAATATCCCATCGCAGCTTTTAGAAGAAACCTCTTTATAACCTGCTAAATCTAAATATAGGTGCAACTTCCTAAGTTAAACGAACACACAGCACAGCATTTTGAAATATACGTTTCTCCTGTGTTTTAGGGACAGTCTTACTGCTAATTCTTATATGCCCTTTACGGCTGTAAATATCTGTTTATGGATTTTCTAAAGAAAGTGTTTCTGAAGTCCTGCATTCACACATCAGATTAACTCTGTATGTTGATTGTACACCTTGACAACCATTCTGCTAGATAGCTTCATTTGCAAACAAAAATGCAACTTCCTAAAGTGAACGAACACACAGCACAGCATTTTGAAATATACGTTTCTCCTGAATTTTAGACACAGACTTACCACTAATTCTCATAAGCCTGTAAATCGGTGGAAATATCTGTGTCTAGATTCTCAAAAGAAAGTGTTTTTCAGCTGATGTATGCAAATATCAGTTTAACTCTGTAAGTTGATAGTACACCTTGACAATCATTACGCTACATAGCTCCGTTTTTTTATACAGCCAGATATTTCTCTTTACAGCCTATACTCCCATTCACTCTGGAATACCCAAACGCAGATTTTGGAAGATACATGTTTTTAACTCTCTGAATTTAAACAGAGATGCAACGTCGTAAAATGAAGGAACACACAGCAGAGCAGTTGAAACACACGTTGCTCCTGTGCTTTGGATGCAGCCTTACTGCGAATGTTTTTGTGCCCTCCATGGCTGGAAATATCTGTTTCTAGATTCTGTATGGAAAGGGTATCTGAAACTCTGCATAGACATATCAGTTTAACTCTGTAAGCTGTATGTAAACCTTGACAATCATAAAGCTAGATAGCTCTGTTATTGTTTTAGAGCCAAATATTTCTCATTACAGCCTATACTCCCATTCACTCTGGAATCTACAAATGCAGCTTTCGGAAGAAACGTGTTTCTAACTCACTGAATATAAACATACCTGCAACTTCCAAAGATGAACGAACACACAGCAGAGCAGTTTCAAACATATGTTTCTCCTGTGTTTTAGACGAAGTCCTGCTAGTAATTCTTATATGCCTGTATATGGCTGGAAATATCTGTTTCTAGATACTCCAGGGAAAGCGTTTCTGAACAGCTGCATAAACACATCAGTTTAACTGTGTAATTGATTTTATACCTTGATAACCTTTCTGCTAGGTAGCTTAGTTTTTTTTTTAGACCCAGATAATTCTCATTAAGGCTATGCTCGCATTAACTCTGGAAGATCCAAATGCAGATTTTTGAAGAAGCGTGTTCTCTAACTCGCCGAATCTAAACATAGATACAACTTCCTCAGGTGAACGAACACACAGAAGAGCAGTTAGAAAGATACATTTCTCCGGTGTTTTGGACGCAGCCTTACTGCTAATTCTTATGCCGAATATGGCTGCAAATATCTGTTTCTAGATTCTCTAAAGAAAGGGTATCTGAACTGCTGCATACACACATCAGTTTAACTCTGGAAGTTGAATATACACCTTGATAACCATTGTGCTAGATACCTTCTTTTTTGTTTTAGAGCCAGATATTTCTCATTACAGCCTATCCTCCCCTTCACGCTGGAATATCCAAACACACATTTTAGAAGAAACGTGTTTCTAACTCGCTGAATATACAGATAGATGCAACTTCCTAAGGTGAACGAAACACAGCAGAGCCGTTTGAAAGATACGTTTCTCCTGTGTTATAGATGCATTCTTATTGCTAATTCTTATATGCCCTATAGGGGTGGATATACCAGCTTCGACATTCTCTAAAGAAGGCGTATCTGAGCGGTTGCAAGCACATCAGTTTAACCCTGTAATTTGAATGAACACCTTGACAACCATTCTGATAGATAGCTCCGTTTTTGTTTTAGAGCCAGATACTTCCCATTACACGCTATACTCCTATTCACACTGGAATATCGAAACGCAGCTTTTACAAGAAACGTGTTTCTAACTCGCTGAATCCAGGAATAGATGCAACTTCCTCAGAGGAACGAACACACAGCAGAGCAGTTTGAAAGAGATGTTCCTCCTGTGTTTTAGACGCAATCTTATGGCTAATTTACATATGTCTGTATACGGCTGGAAATATCTGTTTGCAGACTCTTCAAGGAAAGGTTTTCTGAACTGCTGCATACACACATCAGTTTAACTCTGTAAGCTGAATGTAAACCTTTACAACCATTCTGCTACATAGCTTCATTTTTGTTTTAGAGCCAGATATTAAACATTACAACCTATACCCCATTCACATGGGAATATCAAAACCCAGCTTTTGAAAGGAACGTGTTTCTAACTCGCTGAATCTAAACATAGATGAAAATTCCTAAGGTGAACGATCTCAATGCACAGCAGTTGGAAAGACACATTTCTCCTGTGTTTTAGAAGCAGTCTTACTGCTAATTTTATGAGTGTAAATGTAGGGAAATATCTGTTTCTAGATTCTCGAAAGAAAGTGTTTCTGAACTGCTGCATACACACATCAGTTTAACTCTGTAAGGTGACGGTAAACTTGAAAACGATTCTGCTAGGTAGCTCCGTTTTTGTTTTAGAGGCAGATATTTCTCATTACAGCCTGCACTCCCATTCACTCTGGAATATAAAAATGAAACTTATAGAAGAAACGTCTTTCTACGTCGCTCAATGTAAAAATAGGTGTAACTTCCTAAGATGAACGAACACACAGCAGAAGAGTTTGAAAGATACGTTTCTCCTGTGTTTTAGATTCAGTCTTACTGCTAATTCTTATATGCCTGTATATGGCTGGAAATATCTGTTTCTAGATTCCATAAAGAAAGGTTTTCTGAACTGCTGCCTACACACATCTGCTTAACTATGTCAGTTGAATATACACCTTTACAACCATTCTGCTAGATAGCTCCGTTTTTGTTTAGATCCAGATATTTCTCATTACAGCCTATACTCTCATTTACATGGGAATATCCTAATCCAGCCTTTAGAAGAAACGTGTTTCTGACTTGCTGAATCTAAACATAGATGAAACATCCTTAGGTGAACGAACACAGGAGAGTAGTTTGAAAGATACTTTTCCCCTGTGTTTTAGACGAAGTCTTACTGCTCCTTCTTCTATGCCTGTATATGGCTGGAAATATCTGATTCTAGATTCTCCAAAGAAATGGTCTCTGAACTGCTGCATAAACACGTCACCTAACTGTGTAAGTTGATTGTATTTCTTGACAACCATTCTGCCAGATAGGTCCATTTTTGTTTTAGAGCCAGATATTTCTCATTACAGCCTGTACTCAATTCACTCTGTAATACTCAAACGCAGATTTTAGAAGAAACGTGTTTCTAACTCGCTGAATCTAAACATAGATGCAATTTCCTAAGGTGAATGAACACACAGCAGAGCAGTTTGAAAGATAAGTTTCTCCTGTGTTTTTGCCACAGTGTTTCTGCTAATTCATATGTGCCCTTTATGGCTGGAAATATCTGTTTCTATGTTATGTAAAGAAAGGGTTTCTGCACAGCTGCATACACACATCAGTTTAACTCTCTAAGTTGAATGTACAACTTGACATCCATTCTGCTAGATAGGTCCGTTTTTGTTTTACAGCCAGATATTTCTCATTACAGGCTTTACTCCCATTCTCCCTTTAATATCCAAACGCATCTTTTAGAAGAAACGTGTTTCTAACTCGCTGAATCTAATCATACATGAAAGTTCCAAAGGTGAACGAGCACACACAGAGCAGTTTGAATGATAAGTTTCTCCCTTGTTTTTGACGCAGTCTTACTACGGATCCTTATATACCCATAATGGCTGGAAATATCCGTTTCTAGGTTGTCTGAAGACATTATTACTGAACTGTTTCATACACACATCAGAATACCTCTTGACAACCATTCTGCTATATAGCTTCGTTTTTGTTTTAGAGCCAGATGTTTCATATTATGGCCTATATTCCCATACAGTCTGGAAAATGCAAACCAGTTTTTAGAGGAAAACTGGTTCTACCCCGCTGAATCTAAACATAGATGCAACATCTTAAGGTGAATGAGCACACAGCAGAGCAGTTTGAAACATACATTTCTCCTGTGTTTTTGAGGCAGTCTTACTAGTAATTCTTATATGCCTGTATATGGATGGAAATATTTCTTTCTATACTCTCCAAAGAAAGGGTTTGTGAGCTGCTGCATACACGCATAAGCTTAACTCTGTAAGTGGAATGAACACCTTGACAACAATTCTGCTAGATATACCCATTTTTCTGTTATAGCCAGAAATTTCCCATTATAGCCTATACTCCCATTCACTCTGGAAAATCCAAAGTAAGGTTTTAGAAGAAACGTGTTTCTAACTCACTGAATATAAACATACCTGCAACTTCCAAAGATGCACGAACACACAGCAGAGCAGTTTCAAACATATGTTTCTCCTGTGTTTTAGACGAAGTCCTACTAGTAATTCTTATATGCCTGTATATGGCTGGAAATATCTGCTTCTACATTATGTGAAGTGAGGGTTTCTGAACTGCTGCATACACACATCAGTTGAACTCTCTAAGTTGAATGTACACCTTTGCATCCGTTCTGTTAGATAGCTCCCTTTTTGTTTTAGAGCCAGATATTTCCCATTAGAGCCCATATTCCCATACACACGGGAATATCCAACTACATCTTTCATAGCAAACGTGTTTCTAATTCGCTAAATCTAAATATAGATGCAACTTCCTAAGGTGACCGAACACATAGCACAGCTGTTTGAAACATATGTTTCTCCTGTGTTATAGATGCAGTCTTACTGCTAATTCTTATATGCCAGAGTATGCCTGGAAATTCTGTAAAAAAAGCGTTTCAGAACTGCTGCATACACATCAGTTTAACTGTGTCAGTTGAATGGTCAACTTGAAAACCATTCTGCTCTGTAGCTCCTTTTTTGTTTTAGAGCCAGATATTTCTCATTACCGGCTATGCTCCCATTCTCTCTGGAACATCCAAACAAACCTTCTAGAAGAAACGTGTACCTAACTCGGTGAATCTAAACATAGATGCAACTTCCTAAGGTGACCAAACACACAGCAGAGCAGTTTGAAATATACGTTTCTCCTCTGTTTTAGACGCAGTCTTACTGGGAATTCTCACATGCCTTTTATGGCTGAAAACATCTGTTTCTAGATTGTCTATACAAAGGATTTATGAACTGCTGAATACACACATCAGTTTAACTCTGTAAGCTGAATGTACACCATGACAACGATTCTGCTAGTTAACTTCGTTCTTGTTTTAGAGCCAGATATTTCTCATTACAGCCTATAATACCACTCACTCTTAAATATCCAAACGCAGATTTTAGAAGAAACGTGTTTCTTTCTCGCTGAATCTAATATAGATTCAACTTCCTAAGGTGAACAAGCACACAGCACAGCAGTTTGAAAGATACGTTTCTTGTGTGTTGTAGACGCAGTGTTACTGCTAATTTTTCTTTGCCTCTATATGCCTGGAAATATCTGTTTCTGGTTATGCAAAGAAAGGGTTTCTGAACTGCTGCATACACACATCAGTTTGACTCTCTAAGTTGAATGTACACCTTGACATCTATTCTGCAAGATAGCTCTGTTTTTGTTTTAAAGCCAGATATTTCTCGTTACAGCCTATGCTCCCATTCTCTCTTTAATATCCAAACACATCTTTTAGATAAATGTGTTTCTAACTCAATGAATCTAATCATAGATGCAACTTACAAAGGTGACTGAACGGCAGCAAAGCAGTTTGAAAGAAAAGTTTCTCCCGTGTTTTAGAAACAGTCTTACAGCGAATTTTTATGTGGCCATAATGGCTGGAAATGTCTGTTTCTACATTGTCTTAAGAAAGGGATTCTGAACTGTTGCATACACACATCAGTTTACCTCTGTAAGTTCAATGTACACCTTGACAACCATTCTGCTAGGTAGGTCTGCTTTTTTGTTTTAGAGCCAGATATTTCTCATTACAGCCTATACTCCCATTCTCTCTGGAATATCCAAACACACCTTTTAGAAGAAATGTGTTTCTAACTAGCTGAATCGAAATATAGATGCAACTTCCTAAGGTTAAAGAACACAGCATAGCACTTTGAAAGATACGTTTCTTCTGTGTTTTAGATCCCATCTTCCAGCTAATACTTAAATGCCTGTATATGGCTGTAAATATCTGTTTCTAGATTCCATAAACAAAGGGTTAGTGAACTGCTGCATAGAAACATCAGTTTAACTATGTCAGTTGAATATACACCTTTACAATCTTTCTTCTAGATAGCTCTGTTTTTGCTTTAGAGCCAGATATTTCTCATTACAGCCTATACTCCCATTCACACTGGAACATGCAAACGCAGCTTTTAGAAGAAACGTGTTTCTAACTCGCTGAATCTAAACATAGATGCAAATTCCTCTGGTCAACAATCACACAGCAGAGCAGTTTGAAACATATGATTCTCGTGTGTTTTAGAAGCAGTCTTACCCCTAATTCTTATATGCCTGTAAATGGCTGGAAATATATGTTAGTAGATTCTCTAAAGAAAGTGTTTCTGAGCTGCTGCGTACAAATATGAGTTTAATTCTGTAAGTTGATAGTACACCTTGACAATCATTCTGGTAGATAGCTCAGTTTTTGTTTTAGAGCCCAATATTTCTCATTATACCCTATATTCCCATTTACTCTGGAATATCCAAGCGCCATTTCAGAAGAAACGTGTTTCTTACTTGCTGAATCTAAACGTAGATGCAACTTCCTAAGTTGAGCGAACACACAGCAGAGTAGTTTGAAAGATACATTTCTCCGGTGTTTTAGATACAGTCTTATTGCTATTTCTTAAATGCCTGTATATGGCTGGAAATATCTGTTTCTAGATTCCATTAAGAAATTGTTTGTGAACTGCTGCATACACACATCAGTTTACTATGTCAGGTGAATGTAAGCCTACACAACCATTCTTCTAGCTTTCTCGGTTTTTGTTTTATAGCCAAATATTTCTCATTATAGCCTATACTTCCATTCACATTGGAATATCCGAATCCAGGTTTTAGAAGAAATGTATTTCTAACTCGCTGAATCTAAACAGAGATGCAAATTTCTAAGGTGAACCATCACAGAGCAGAGCAGTTTCAAAGATACGTTTCTCCTATGTTTTAGACGCAGTCTTACCACTAATTCTTATTTGCCTGTAAATGGCTGGAAATATCTGTTTCTAGATTCTTCAAAGTGTTTATGAGCTCCTGCATACAAACATCAGTTTAACTGTGAAAGTCGTTTGTATATCTGGACAGCCATTCTGCCAGATAGTTTCCTTTTTGTTTTACAGCCAGATATTTATCAGTACAGCCTATACTCCCATTTACTCTGTAATATCCTAACGCAGATTTTAGAAAAAATGTGTTTCTAACACGCTGAATCTAAACATTGATGCAGCTTCCTAAGGTGAATGAGCACACAACAGTGCAGTTTGAAATATACGTTTCTCCGGTGTTTTAGACGCAGTCTTCCAGCTCATTCGTATATGCCTGTATATGGCTTTAAATATCTGTTTCTAGACTCTCCAAAGAAAGGGACTGTGAACTGCTGTATACACACATCAGTTTAACTGTGAAAGGTGAATGTACAACTTAAGAACCATTCTGCTGGATAGCTCTGTTTTTGTTTTTGAGCCAGATATTTCTCTTTACAGACTAGACTCCCATTCACTCTGGAATATCCATACGTGGCTTTCAGAAGAAACGTGTTTCTAACTCGCTGAATCTAAACAGAGATGCAACTTTCTAAGGTGAACAAATCCACAGCAGAACAGTTTGAAAGATACTTTTCTCCTGTGTTTTTGATGCAGTCTTACTGTTAATTTTTAAATGGCTGTATATGGCTGGAAATATATGTTTATAGATCCCATAAAGAAAGGTTTTCTGAACTACTGCATACATACATCAGTTTAACTATGTCAGTTGAATGTACAGTTTTACAACCATTCTGCTAGACAGTTCCGTTTTTGTTTTAGAGCCAGATATTTCTCATTGTAGCCTATACGACCATTGACTCTGGAATATCCAATCCCAGCTTTTAGAAGAAACGTGTTTCTAACTCGCTGTATCTAAACATAGATGCAACTATCTAAGGTGAAAGAACGCACAGCAGAGCAGTTTGAAAGGTACGTTTCTTCTGTGTTTTAGATGCAGTCTTACAGCTATTTCTTATATGCCTGCATTTGGCCGGACATGTCTGGTTTTAGATTCTCTCCAGAAAGGGTTTCTGAACTGGTGCATACACACAGAAATTTACTTCTGTACGTTGGATGCTGACATTAAAAAGCATTCTGTTAGATAGATTCGTTTTACTTTTAGAGCCAGGTATTTCTCATTACAGCCTATACTCCCATTTATTCTGGAACATCCAACTGCTGCTCCGAGAAGAAAGATGTTTCTAACTTGCTGAATGTAAACATAGATGCAACTCCCTTAGGCGAACGTACACACAGCAGAGCAGTTTGAAAGGCAAGTTTTTTCTGTTTTAGATGCAGTCTTACCGTTTTTTCTGATATGCCTGCATTTGGCCTGAAATCTCTGTTTTTAGATTGTCTCCAGAAAAGGTTTCTGAACTGCTGAATACACAAAGCAGTTTAACTTTGTAAGTTGAATGCCCAAATTGGAAATCATTCTGTTAGAAAGCTCCGTTTTCCTTTTAGTGCCAGATATTCTTCATTAAAGCATATACTAACATTCACTCTGGTATATCCCAACGCTGGCCCTATAAGAAAGGTGTTTCTAACTTGCTGCATCTAAACGTACAAGCAGCTCCTTAAGGTGAATAAACACACAGCAGAACAGTTTGAAACATACGTTTCTTCTGTGTTCTAGATGCAGTCTTACTGCTATTGCTTATATGCCTGGTTTTGGCTGGAAATGTCTGTTTTGAGATTCTCCCCAGAAAGGGTTTCAGAACTGCTGCATACACACATCAGTTTAACTCTTTGAGTTGACTGCACACCTTGAAAACGATTCTGTTAGATACCTCCGTATTTGTTTTTGAGCCAGACATTTGTCATTAGAGCATACACTCCCATTCACTCTTTAAAAACCAAACGATGGTCCTAAAATAAAGGTCTTTCTAAATCACTGAAACTAAACATAGGTAAAACTTCCTAAGTTGAATGACAGCACAGCAGAGCAGTTTGAAACATGCGTTTCTTCTGAGTTTTAAACGAATTTTTACTGCTAGTACTTATATGCGGGCATTCGGTTGGAAATGCCTGTTTTTTGATTGTCCCCAGAAGGGTTTCTGAGCTGCTGCATACACATAATCATTTCTCTCTGTTAGTTGAATGCGCACATTGAAAACCATTGGGTAAGATAGCTCCATTTTCCTTTTAGAGCCACATATTTCTCATTGCAGCCTATACTCCCATTCAGTCTGGAATATGCGAAATG
The DNA here is from genome assembly GCF_009761245.1 of Sapajus apella. NCBI lineage: Eukaryota > Metazoa > Chordata > Mammalia > Primates > Cebidae > Sapajus > Sapajus apella. The sequence goes on from NW_022437208.1 coordinate 149,319, forward strand.
CAACTTTTAGAAGAAACGTTTTTCCAACTCGCTGAATCTAAACATAGATGCAACTTCCTAAGGTGGACCAACACACAGCAGAGCAGTTTGAAATATACGTTTCTCCTTTGTTTTAGACGCAGATTTACTGCTAATTCTTATATGCCTGTACACGGCTGGGAATATCCGTTTCTAGATTCTCCAAAGAAAAAGTTTCTGAACTGCTACATGAACACATCAGTTTAAGTCTCTAAGGTGAATATACACCTTCACAACCATTCTGCTATATAGCTCCGTTTTTGTTTTAGAGCCACATATTTCTCATTACAGCATATAATCCCATTCACTCTGGAATATCCAAACGCAGCTTTTAGAAGAAATGTGTTTCCAACTTGCTGCATCTAAACATACATGCAACTTCCTAAGGTGAACCAACACGCAGCAGCACAGTTTGAAATATATGTTTCTCCTGTGTTTTAGAGGCAGTCTTACTGCTAACTCTTATATGCCTGTATATGGCTGGAAATATCCGTTTCTAGATTCTCCAAAGAAAGGGTTTTTGAACTGTGACATACACACATCAGTTTAACTGTGTAAGTTGAATGTGCACCTTGACAACCATTCTGCTAGATAGCTCCTTTTTTGTTTTAGAGCCAGATATTTTTCATTACAGCATATACTCCCATTCACTCTGAAATATCCAAACACAGCCTTTAGAAAAAACGTGTTTCAAACTCCCTGAATCTAAACATAGATGCAACTTCCTAAGGTGAACCAATACACAGCAGAGCCGTTTGAAATATACGTTTCTTCTATGTTTTAGATGCAGTCTTGCTGCTACCTCTTATATGCCTGTATATGGCTGGAAATATCGGTTTCTAGATTCTACAAAGAAAGAGTTTCTGAATTGCTACATACAGACATCAGTTTAACTCTAGAAGGTGAATGTACACCTTTTTAACCATGCTGCTAGATAGCTCTGTTTTTGTTTTAGAGCCAGATATTTCTTATTACAGCATATGCTCCCTGTTACTCTGGAATATACAAACGCAGCTTTCAGAGAAAACGTGTTATTAACTCGCTGAATCTGAACATAGATGCAACTACATTGGGTGAATGAACACCCTGCAGAGCAGATACAAATGTAAGTTTCTCCTGTGTTTTAGACGCAATCTTACTGCTAATTCCAATATGCCTGGAAAGATCCGTTTCTAGATTCTCCAAACAAAGGGTCCCTGAACTGCCACATACACCTATCAGTTTAACTCTGTAAGTTGAATGTAAAACTTGACAACCATTCTGCTAGATAGCACCGTTTATTTTTTTTAGAGCCAGGTGTTTCTCATTACAGCGTATAGTCCCATTCAGTCTGGAATATTCAAACGCTGCTTTTAGAAGAAACCTGTTTCTAATTTTCTTCATGTAAACATATATGCACCTTCTTAAGTTGAACGAACACACAGCAGAGCAGTTTGAAATATACGATTCTCCTGTGTTCTAGAGGCAATCTTACTGCTATGTCTTATATCTCTTTATACGGCTGGAAATATCAGTTTCTGGATTCTCGAAAGAAATGGTTTCTGAACTGCTACATACACACATCATTTTAACTCTGTAAGTTGAATGCACATCTTGACAACCATGCTGCTAGATAGTTCCTGTTTTGTTTTAGAGCAAGAGATTTCTCATTACAGCATATAACCATTTCACTCTGAAATATCCAAACCCAGCTTTTATAAGAAACGTGTTTCTCACAGGCAGAATCTCAACAGGGATGCAACTTCTTAAGGTGGACAAATACAGATCAGAGCAGTTTGAAATACATGTTTCTCCTGTGTGTTAGATGCACACCTACTAGTAATTCTGATATGCCTGTTTATGGCTGGAAATATCCGTTATTGGATTTTCAAAAGAAAGGGTTTCTAAACAGCTACATACACACTTCAGTTTAACTCTGTAAGTTGAATGTACTACTTTGAAAACCATTCTGCTAGATAGCTCCGTTTTTGTTTGAGAGCCACATATTTCTCATTACAGCGTATACTCCCATTCACTCTGCAATATCCAAAAGTAGCTTTTACAAAAAACGTGTTTCTAACTCACTGAATCTAAACACAGATGAAACTTCCTTAAGCCAATGAACACACAGCAGAGGAGTTTGAAATATACTTTTCTCGTTTGCTTTAGTCACTGTCTGACTGCTAATTCTTATATGCCTGTATATTCTTGGAAATAACCTTTTTTAGATTCTCCAAAGAAAGTGTATCTGAACTGCCACATACACACATCTGTTTAAACCTGTAAATTGAATGTACAGCTTGACAACTCTTCAGCTATTTAGCTCCGTTTTTGTTTTAGAGCCAGATAGTTCTCATTATGGCTTGTACTCCCATTCACTCTGGAATATCCAAAAGTAGCTTTTAGAAGAAATGGGTTTCTCACTCGTTGAATCTGAACATAGATGCAACTTGCTAAGGTGAGGAAACACATAGCACGGCAGTTTGCAATGTATGTTTCTCCTGTGTTTAGATGCAGTTTTACAGTCTTCCTGCTAATTCTTATATGCTTGTATATGGCTGGAAATATTTGTTTCTAGATTTCGTTAAGAAAGCGTTTGTGAACTGTTGCATACACACATCAGTTTATCTATGTCAGTTTAATGTAAACCTTGACAACCATTCTTGAAGATATCTCCGTTTTTTGTTTTAGAGCCAGATATTTCTCATTACAGCCTATACTTCCATTCACACTGGAATATCCAAACCCAGGTTTTAAAAGAAACGTGTTTCTAACTCGCTGAATCTAAACATAGATGCAAATTCCTAAGGTGAACGATCACACAGCAGAGCAGTTTGAAAGATCCTTTCCTGCCGTGTTTTAAATGCAGTCTTACCGCTAATTCTTATATGCGTGTAAATGACTGAAAAAATCTGTTTCTAGATTCTCGAAAGAAAGTGTTTATTAGCTGCTGCATACAAACATGAGTATAACTCTGTAAGTGGATTGTACATCTTGTCAATCATCTGCTACATAGATCTGTTTTTGTTTTAGAGCCAGATATTTTTCATTACAACCTATACTCCCTTTCACTCTGGAATATCCACATGCAGCTTTAGAAGAAACGTGTTTGTAACACGCTGAATCTAAACATAGATGCAAGTTCCTAAGTTGAACAAACCCACCCCACAGCAGTTTGAAAGATAACTTTCTATTGTGTTTTAGATGCAGTATTACTGCTAATTCTTATATGCTTGTATATGGCTGGAAATATCTCTATCTAGATTATTTAAAGAAAAGGTTTCCTAACTAATGCATACAGACATGAGTTTATCTCTGTAAGCTGATTGGATACCTTATCAGCCATTCTGCTAGATAGCTTCGTTTATGTTTTAGAGCCATATATTTCTCCTTACATCCTATACTCCCATTCACCGTGGAACATCCTAGCGCAGCTTTTAGAGGAAACGTGTTTCTAACTCGCTGAATCTAATCATAGATTCAACTTCCTAAGGTGAATGAACACACAGCAGAGCAGTTTGAAAGGCACATTTCTCCTGTGTTTTACATGCCGTCTCACTGCTTATTATTATATGCCTGTATATGGTTGGAAATATCTTTTTTCTAGATTCTCCAAAGAAATGGGTCTGAACTGCTGCATACACACAACAGTTTCACTCTGTAAGTTGAATTGAGGCCTTGACAACCATTCTGCTAGATAGCTCCATTTTTGTTTTAGAGCCTGATATTTCTCATTACAGCCTCTATTCACATTTACTCTGGAATATTCAAACACAGCTTTTAGAATAAACTTGTTTCTAACTCGCTGAATCTAAACATAGAGGCAACTGCCGAATGTGAACAAAACCACAGCACAGCAGTTTGAAAGATACGTTTCTCTTGTGTTTTAGATGCAGTCTTACTGCTAATTCTTATATGCCCCTATATGACTTGAAATATCTGTATCTAGATTATGTAAAGAAAGGGTTCCCCAACTCCTGCATACACATATTAGTTTACTCTATAAGTTGATCATACAACTTGACAACCATTCCGCTAGATTGCTTCGTTTTTGTTTTAGAGCCAGATATTTCTCATTACAGCCTACACTCCCATTCACTCTAGAATATCCAAACGCAGCTTTTAGAACAAACGTGTTCCTAACTCGCTGAATCTAAACGTAGATACAAATTACTCATGTTAACGAACACACAGAAGAGCAGTTGGAAAGATACGCTTCTCCTCTGTGTTAGATGGAGTCTTACTACTCATTCTTAAATGCCTGTATATGGCTGGAAATATGTATTTCTAGATTCCATAAAGAAAGGGTGCCTGAATTACTGCATGCACACATCAGTTTAACTATGTAAGTTGAATTGTGAGCTTGACAACCATTCTGCTGGATAGATCCGTTTTTGTTTTAAGGCCAGATATTTCTCATTACAGCCTATATTCACATTTATTGTAGAATATCCAAACGCAGCTTTTAGAAGAAACGTGTTCCTAACTTGCTGAATCTAAACATAGATGCAACTTCCTAAGCTGAACGAACCCACAGCACAGCAGTTTCAAAGATACATTTCTCCTGTGTTTTAGACCCAGTCTTACTGCTAATTCTTAAATGCCTGTATATGACTGGAAATATCTCTTTGCAGATTTCATAAAGAAAGGATTTGTGAACTGCTGCATACACACATCAGTTTAACTATGTCAGTTAAATGTTAACATTGACAACCATTCTGCTAGATAACTCCGTTTTTGTTTTAGAGCCAGATATTCCTCATTAAAGCCTATAATTCCATTTACACTGAAATATTTAATCCCAGCTTATAGAATAAACGTGTTTCTAACTAGGTAAATCTAAACATAGATGAAAATCCCTACGTTGAACGATCACACAGCAGAGCAGTTTGAAAGGCACGTTTCTTCTGTGTTTTAGATGCGGCCTTACTGCTATTTCCTATATGCCTGCATTTGGCTGGATATGTCTGGTTTTATATTCTCCCCAGAAAGGGTTTCTGAACTGGTGCATACACACAGAAATTTACTTCTGTAAGTTGAATGCTGACATTGAAAAGCATACTGTTAGATAGCTTCGTTTTCCTTTTAGAGCCAGATATTTCTCATTACAGCCTATACTCCCATCTATTCTGGAACATCCAAATGCTGCTCTAAGAAGAAAGATGTTTCTAAATTGCTGAATGTAAACATAGATGCAACTCCCTAAGGTGAACGTACACACAGCAGAGCAGTTTGAAAGGTAAGATTCTTCTTTGTTTCAGATGCAGTCTTACTGCTGTTTCTGATATATCTGCATTTGGCCTGAAATCCCTGTTTTTAAATTGTCTCCAGAAAAGGTTTCCGAACTGCTGTATACACAAAGCAGTTTAACTTTGTAAGTTGAATGCACACATTGAAAACCATTTTGTTAGATAGCTCCGTTTTCCTTTTAGTGCCAGATATTCTTAATTAAAGCATATACTCCCATTCACTCTGGTATATGCAAACGCTGGTCCTATAAGAAAGGTGTTTCTAACTTGCTGCCTCTAAACGTACAAACAGCTCCCTAAAGTAAATAAACACACAGCAGAGCAGTTTGATAAGTACGTTTCTTCTGTGTTCTAGATGCAGTCTTTCTGCTATTGCTTATATGCCTGGTTTTGGCTGGAAATGTCTGTTTTGAGATTCTCCCCAGAAAGGGTTTCGGAACTGCTGCATACACACATGAGCTTAACTCAAGTTGAGTGTACACGTTGACCAAGATTATGTTAGATATCTCCGTATTTGTTTTTGAGCCAGGTATTTCTCAATACACCATATACTCCCATTCACTCTTTAATAACCAAACGATGCTCCTAAAATAAAGGTCTTTCTAACTTGCTGAAACTAAACATAGATGCAACATCCTCAGGTGAACGAACACACAGCAGAGCAGCTTGAAACATATGTTTCTTCTGAGTTTTAAACAAATTTTTACTGCTATTTCTTATATACCTGCATTCGGCTGCAATTGCTTGTTTTTAGATTGTCCCCTGAAGGGTTTCTAAGCTGCTGCATACACACAGTAGTTTCACTCTGTACGTTGAATGCACACATTGAAAACCATTGGGTTAGATAGCTCCGTTTTCCTTTTGGAGCCAGATATTTCTCATTACAGCATACACTCCCATTCACTCTGGAATATCCAAACGCTGCTCCTAGAATAAAGGTGTTTCTATCTCGCTAAATCTAAACATAGATGCAATTCCGTAAGGTGAATGAACACACAGTGGAGCAGTTTGAAAGATATGTTTCCTCTGTGTTTTAGTCAAATTCTTACTTGTATTTCTTATATGCTTGCATTTGGCTGTATAGGTCTCTTTTTAGATTCTCCCCAGAAGAAGTATCTGAACTGCTGCATACACAAAGCAGTTTAACTCTGTAAGCTGAAAGTACACCTTGACAACCATCCTGCTAGATACCTCAGTTTTGGTTTCAGAGCCAGATATTTCTCATTAAAGCACATACTCCCTTTCACTCTGCATTAGTGACAGGCAGATTTTAGAAGAAAGGCTTTTCTACCTCGTTGAATCTATACACAGATGAAATTTCCTGAGGTTAACGAACACAGAGCACAGCAGTTTTCAATATACGTTTCCTCTGTGTTTTAGACACAGACTCACTGCTAATTCTTATATGTCTGTATATGGCTGGAAATATCCGTCTATAGATTCTCTAAAGAAAGTGTTTCTGAACTGCTACATAAACACATCAGTTTAACTCTGTAAGTTGAATGTAAACCTTGACAAACATTCTGCTAGATAGCACCATTCTTTTTTAGAGCCAGATATTGCTCATTACAGCAGATACTCCCATTCATTCTGGAATAACCAAACGCAGCTTTTAGAAGAAACGTGTTTCCAACTCGCTGATTCTAAACATAGATGCAACTTCCTAAGGTGAACGAACACACAGCAGAGCATTTTGAAATATACGTTTCTCCTGTGTTTTAGATGCAGTCTTATTCCTAATTCTTATATGCCTGTATATGGCTGGAAGTAATCGATTCTAGAATCAACAAAGAAAAGATTTCTGAACTACTACATACACTCATCATTACAGCATATAGTCCCATTCAGTCTGTCATATTCAAACGCTGATTTTAGAAGAAACGTGTTTCTAATTTGCTTCATGTAAACATAGATGCACCTTCCTAAGTTGGACAAACACACAGCAGAGCAGTTTGAAATATACGTTTCTCCTGTGTTCTAGAGGCAATCTCACTGCTATTTCTTACATGCCTGTATATGGCTGCAAATATCTGTTTCTAGATTCTCCAAAGAAAGTGTTTCTGTACTGCCACATACACACATATATTTAATCCTGTACATTGAAGGTACAGCTTGACATCCATTCCTCTAGACAGTTCCGTTTTTGTTTCAGAGCCAGATGTTTCTCATTACAGCATATAGTCCCATTCACTCTTGAATATCCAAACGCAGCTTTTAGAAGAAACGTGTTTCCAACTCACTGAATCTAAACAAAGTTGCAATTTACTAAGATGAATGAACACACAGCAGAGCAATTTGAAATATACGTTTCTCCTTTGTTTTAGACGCCGTCTTACTGCTAATTTTTATATGCCTGTGTATGGCTGGAGATATCCGTTTCTAGATTCTCCAAAGAAAGGGTTTCTGAACTGCTACATACACACATCAGTTTACCTGAGTACGTTGAATGTACACCGTGACAACCACTCTGCTATATAGTTCCGTTTTTGTTTTAGTGCCAGGCATTTCTCATCACAGACTGTACTCCCATTCACTCTGGAATATCCAAATGCAGCTTTTAGAAGAAACGTGTTTCTAACTCGCTGAATCTAAACATAGATGCAACTTCCTAAGCTGAACGAACACAAAGCAGAGCAGTTTGAAATATACATTTGTCCTGTGTTTAAAACGCAGTCTTACTGCTAATTCTTATATGCCTGTATATGGCTGGAAATATCCGTTTCTAGAATCTCCAAGGAAAAGATTTCTGAACTACTACATACACACATCAGTTGAACTCCGCAAGTTGAATGTACACCTTGACAACTGTTCTGATAGGTAGCTCGGTTTTTGGTTTAGAGCCAGATAATTCTCTTTACAGCATATGGTCCCATACACTCTGGAATATCCAAACGCTGCTTTTAGAAGAAACGTGTTTCTAATTCGCTGAATCTAAACATAGTTGGAACTTCCTAACGTGAAGGAAAGCACAGGCGAGCAGTTTGAAATATACGTGTCCGCTGTGTTTTAGACGCAGTCTTACTGCTAATTTTTATGTGCCTGTATATGCCTGAAAATATCCATCTCTAGATTCTCCAAAGAAAGTGTTTCTGAACTGCTACATCCACACATCAGTTTACCTCTGTAAGTTTAATGTACAGCTTGACAACCATTCTGCTAGATACGTCCGTTTTTCTTTTAAAGCCAGATATTTATCATTACAGCATATACTCCCATTCACTCTAGAATATCAAAACTCAGCTTTAAGAAGAAACGTGTTTCCAACTCGCTGAACCTAAACATAGATGCAACTTCCTAAGGTGAACGAACACAGCAGAGCAGTTTGAAATATCCATTTCTCCTGTGTTTTAGACACTGTCTTACTGTTTACTCTGATATGCCTTTATATGGCTGGAAATATCCGTTTCCGGATTCTCGAAAGAAATGGTTTCTGAACTGCTACACACACACATCAGTTTAATGCCGGAAGTTGAATGCACATCTTGACAACCATTCTGCTAGATAGTTCCTATTTTGCTTTAGAGCAAGATATTTCTCATTACATTATATAACCCTTTCACTCTGAAATATCCAAACGCAGCTTCTAAAAGAAACGTGTTCTCACCCGCAGAATCTCAACATGGATGGAAATTCTTAAGGTGGACAAAAACAGATCAGAGCAGTTTGAAATATAGGTTTCTCCTGTGTGTTAGACGCACACGTACTGGTAATTCTTACATGCCTGTTTATGGCTGGAAATGTCCAAATTTTTGGATTTTCCAAAGAAAGGGTTTCTAAACTGCTACATACACACATCAGTTTAACTCTGTAAGTTGAATGTACTACTTTGAAAACCATTCTGCTAGATAGCTCCGTTTTTGTTTTAGAGCCACATATTTCTCCTTACAGCGTATACTCCCATTCACTCTGTTATATCCAAACGTAGCTTTTAGAAGAAACGTGTTTCTAATTCACCGAATCTAAACATAGATGAAACTTCCTTAGGTCAATGAACACACAGCAGAGGAGTTTGAAATATACATTGCCCTGTGTTTTAGACGCAGTTTTACTGCTAATTCTTATATGCCTGTATATTCCTGGAAATAACTTTTTCTAGATTCTCCGAAGAAAGTGTTTCTGAACTGCCACATATGCACATCTGTTTAAACCTGTAAACTGAATGTACAGCTTGACAACTATTCAGCTAGTTAGTACCGTTTTTGTTTTAGAGCCAGATAGTTCTCATTACGGCATACACTCCCATTCACTCTGGAATATCCAAACGTAGCTTTTAGAAGAAATTGGTTTCTCACTCGTTGAATATGAACGTTGATGCAACCTGTTAAGGTGAAGAAACACACAGCACGGCAGTTTGAAATATAGGTTTCTCCTGGGTTTACACGCAGTCTTACAGTCTTCCTGCTAATTCTTATATGCCTGTATATGGCTGGAAATATCTGTTCCTAGATTCCATTAATAAAGTGTTTCTGAACTGCTGCATACAGACATCAGTTTATCTATGTCAGTTTAATGTAAACCTTGACAACCATTCTTGTAGATAACTCCGTTTTTATTTTAGAGCCAGATATTTCTCATTACAGCGTATACTTCCATTCACACTGGAAAATCCAAACCCAGCTTTTAGTAGAAACGTATTTCTAACTCGCTGAACCTAAACATAGATGCAAAATCCTAAGGTGAATGATCACACAGTAGAGCAGTTTGAAATATACGTTTCTGCTGTGTTTTAGACGCAGTCTTACTGCTAATTCTTATATGCCTGCATATGACTGCAAATATCTGTATCTAGATTATGTAAAGAAAGGATTTCCCAATTCCTGCATACACATATTAGTTTACTTCGGTACGTTGATTGTACACCTTGACAACCATTCTGCTAGATTGCTTCGTTTTTGTTTTAGAGCCAGATATTTCACATTACAGCCTATAGTCCCATTCACTCTGGAATATCAAACGCAGATTTTAGAAGAAACGTGTTCCTAACTCGCTGAATCTAAACATAGATACAAATTCCTCAGGTTAACGAACACTCAGAAGAGCAGTTGGAAATATACACTTCTCCTCTGTGTTAGATACAGTCTTACTGCTAATTCTTAAAAGCCTGTATATGGCCTGAAATATGTATTTCTAGATACCAAAAAGAAAGGGTGTCTGATTTGCTGCATGCAGACATCAGTTTAACTATGTAAGTTCAATGGTGAGCTTGACAACCATTCTGCTAGATAGATCCGTTTTTGTTTTAGGGCCAGGTATTTCTCTTTACAGCCTATATTCACATTTATTGTAGAATATCCAAACGCAGCTTTTAGAATAAAGGTTTTTATAACTTGCTGTATCTAAACATAGATGCAACTTCCTAAGGTGAACGAATCCACAGCACAGCAGGTTCAAAGATATGTTTCTCCTGTGTTTTAGATGCAGCCTTACTGCTAATTCTTAAAGGCCTGTATATGGCTGGAAATATCTGTTTCTAGATTCCATAAAGAAAGGGTTTGTGAAGTGCTGCATACACACATCAGTTTAATTATGTCAGTTGAATGTTAACATTGACAACCATTCTGCTAGATAACTCCGTTTTTGTTTTAGAGTCAGATATTCCTGATTACAGCCTATACTTCCATTCACACTGGAATATCTAATCCCAGCTTATAGGATAAACGTGTTTCTAACTAGGTAAATCTAAACATAGATGCAAATTCCTACTTTGAACTATCACACAGCAGAGCAGTTTGAAAAGTATATTTCTTCTGTGTTTTAGATGCAGTCTTACTGCTATTTCTTATATGCCTGCATTTGGCTGGACATGTCTGGTTTTAGATTCTCCCCAGAAAGGGTTTCTGAACTGGTGCATACACACAGTAATTTACTTTTGTAAGTTGAATCCTGACATTGAAAAGCAATCTCTTAGATGGCTTCTTTTTCCTTTTAGAGCCAGATATTTCTGATTACAGCCTATACTCCCATTAATTCTGGAACATCCATATGCTGCTCTGAGAAGAAAGGTGTTTCTAACTCGCTGAATGTAAACATAGATGCAACTCCCTAAGGTGAACGTACACACAGCAGAGCAGTTTGAAAGGTAAGTTTCTACTGTGTTTTAGATGCAGTCTTTCTGATATGCCTGCATTTGGCCAGAAATCTCTGTTTTAGATTGTCTCCAGATAAGGTTTCCGAACTGCTGTATACACAAAGCAGTTTAACTTTGTAGGTTGAATGCCCACATGGAAAACCATTCTGTTATATAGCTCTGTTTTCCTTTTAGTGCCAGATATTCTTCATTACAGCATATACTCCCATTCTCTCTGGTATATCCAAACGCTGGTCCTATAAGAAAGGTGTTTCTAACTCACTGCATCTAAACGTACAAGCAGTTCCCTAAGGTGAATAAACACACAGCAGAGCAGTTTGAAAGATGCGTTTCTGCTGTGTTGTAGATGCAGTCTTACTGCTATTGCTTATATGCCTGGTTTTGGCTGGAAATATCTGTTTTGAGATTCTCCCCAGAAAGAGTTTCAGAACTGCTGCATACACACATCAGTTTAACTCTTTAAGTTGAATGCACACCTTGACCACCATTCTGTTAGATAGCTCCATATTTGTTTCTGAGCCAGATATTTCTTATTAGAACATATACTCCCATTCACTCTTTAATATCCAAACGATACTCCTAAAATAAAGGTCTTTGTAACTCGCTGAAACTGAACATAGATGCAACATCCTCAGGTGAACGAATACACAGCAGAGCAGTGTGAAATATACTTTTCTTCTGAGTTTTAAAGGAATTTTAAAGGAATTTTTACTGCTATTACTTATATGCCTGCATTTGGTTGGAAATGTCTGTTTTTAGATTGTCCCCAGAAGTGTTTCTGAGCTGCTGCATGCACACATGAGTTTAACTCTCTAAGTTGAATGTACACCCTCAGAACGATTCTGCTAGATAGCTCCAATTTTTTTAGAGCCAGATATTTCTCATTACAGCTTATACTCTCATTCACTCTGGAATATTCAAACGCAGCTTCTAGAAGAAACGTGTTTGTAGTTTGCTGAATGTAAACATTGATGCCACTCCTTAAGGTGAAAGAACACACAAGAGAGCAGTTTCAAAGATAGGATTCTGCTGTGTTTTAGACGCAGTGTTACTGCTAATTCTTATATGCCTATATATGGCTGGAAATATCGGGTTCTAGATTCTCCAAAGAAAGGGTTTCTGAACTGCTGCATAGACACATCAGCTTATCTCCTTAAGTTGATTGTACACCTTGGCAACCTTTTCAGCCAAATAGCTCCGTTTTTGTCTTAGAGCCAGATATTTCTATTTACAGCACATAGCCCCATTCCCTCTGGAACATCCAAAAGCTGATTTTAGAAGAAACATGTTTCTAACTCGCTGAATCTAAACATAGATGCAACTTCTTAAGGTGATCATACACACAGCAGAGCCGTTTGAAATATACGCTTTTCCTGTGTTTTCGACGCTCTCTTTCTGCTAATTGTTATGTGCCTGTATATGGCTGGAAATATCCGTTTCTAGATTCTCCAAAGAAATGGTTTCTTAACTGCTACATGCACAAATCAGTTTAACTCTGCAAGCTGAATGTACACTTTGACAACCATTCTGCTAGATAGCTCCGTTTTCTATTTTAGAGCTGGATATTTCTCATTACAGCATATAGCCACATTCCCTCTGGAATACCCAAATGCTGCTCTTAGAAGAAACATGTTTTTTACTCACTGAATCTAAACATAGATGCAACTTCCTAAGGTGAATGAACACACAGCAGAGCAGTTTGAAATATACGTTTCTCCTGTGTTTTAGACGCAGTCTTACTGCTATTTCTCTTTTTTTCCCCCCATTTATTTATTTTATTTCATTTTAGGTTTGGGGGTACATGTGAAGAACATGCAAAATTGTTGCATAGGAACACACGTGGCAGTGTGATTTGCTGCCTTCCTTCCCATCACCTACATGTGGCATCTCTCCCCTTGCTATCTCTGCCCAGCCCCCCACCCCCAACCGTCCCTCACCTATTTCCCCCCAACTGACCCCATTGTGTAGTGCTCCCCTCCCTGTGTCCATGTGCTCTCATTGTTCAACACCCGCCAATGAGTGAGAACATGCGGTGTTTGATCTTCTGCTCTTCTGTCTGTTTGCTGAGAATGTTGGTTTTCAGGATCTTCCATGTCCCTTCAAAGGACACAAACTCATCGTTTTTGATGGCTGCATAATATTCCATGGTGTGTATGTGCCACATTTTCCTTGTCCAGGCTATCATCGATGGGCATTTGGGTTGGTTCCAGGTCTTTGCTATTGTAAACAGCACTGCAATGAACATTCGAGTGCACGTGTCCTTATAGTAGAACGATTTGTAATCCTTTGGATATATACCCAGTAATGGGATTGCTGGGTCAAATGGAATTTCTATTTCTAGGCCCTTGAGGAATCGCCACACTGTCTTCCACAATGGTTGACCTAATTTACGCTCCCACCAGCAGTGTAAAAGTGTTCCTATTTCTCCACATCCTCTCCAGCATCTGTTGTCTCCAGATTTTTTAATGATCACCATACTAACTGGCGTGAGATGGTATCACAGTGTTGTTTTGATTTGCATTTCTCCGATGACCAGTGATGATGAGCATTTTTTCATATGTTTGCTGGCCTCATGTATGTCTTCTTTTGTATAGTATCTGTTCATATCCTTTGCCCACTTTTGAATGGGCTTGTTAGTTTTTTTTCTTGTAAATCTGTTTTAGTTCTTTGTAAATTCTGGATATCAGCCCTTTGTCAGAGGGTAAACTGCAAAATTTTTTTCCCATTCTGTTGGTTGCCAGTTCACTGTAATGACTGTTTCTTTTGCCGGGCAGAGGCTGTGGAGTTTCATTAAGTCCCATTTGTGTATTTTGGCTTTTCTTGTCAATGCTTTCAGTGTTTTGGTCATGAAGTCCTTGCCTACACGTATGTCCTGAATGGTTTTGCCTAGATTTTCTTCTAGGGTTTTTATAATGTTAGGTCTTATATTTAAGTCTTTAATCCATCTGGAATTAATTTTAGTGTAAGGTGTCAGGAAGGGGTCCGGTTTCTGCTTTCTGAACATGGATAGCCAGTTTTCCGAACACCATTTATTAAACAGGGAATCCTTTCCCCATTGCATTTTTTTGTCTGGTTTACCAAAGATCAGATGGTTGTAGATATGTTTCGTTGCCTCTGAGACCTCTGTTCTGTTTCATTGGTCTATATCTCTGTTTTAGTATGAGTACCATGCTCTTTTGATTACTGTAGCCTTGTAGAATAGTTTGAAGTCCTGTAGTGTGATGCCTCCAGCTTTGTTCTTTTGGCTTAGAATTGACTTGGCTATGCGGGATCTCTTTTGGTTCCATATGAAGTTGAAAGTGGTTTATTCCAGTTCTGTGAAGCAGGTGATTGGTAGCTTGATGGGGATAGCATTGAATCTGTAAATTACTTTGGGCAGTATGGCCATTTTCACGATATTGATTCTTCCTAACAATGAACATGGAATGTTTCTCCATCTGTTTGTGTCCTCTTTTATTTCGTCGAGCAGAGTCTTGTAGTTCTCTTTAAAGAGGTCTTTTATTTTCCTTGTTAGTTGTATTCCTACGTATTTTTGTCTGTTTGTGGCAATTGTGAATGGAAGTTTGTTCTTGATTTTGCTCTGTTTAAGTCTGTTATTGGTGTATAGGAATGCATGTGATTTCTGCACATTGATTTTGTATCCTGAGACTTTGCTCAACTTGCTTATCAGTTTTAGGAGATTTGGGGCTGAGATGATGGGAACTTCTAGATATACAATCATGTCATCTCCAAATAGAGACAATGTGAATTCCTCTTTTTCTATTTGAATACCTTTTATTTCTTTTTCTTGCCTGATTGCTCTGTCTAGAACTTCTAGTACTATATTTAATAGGAGTGGTGACAAGAGGGCATCCATCTTTAGTGCCACATTTCAAGGGGAATGCTTCCAGTTTTTGCCCATTCAGTATAATATTGTTTGTCGTAAATAGTTTTTGTTATTTTGAGATATGTTCCGTCAATACCTAGCTGATTTAGAGTTTTTAGCATAAAGGGCTGTTGAATTTTGTCAAAGGCCTTCTCTTCATCATTTGAGATAAGCATGTGGTTTTTGTCTTTGGCTCTGTTTATGTGGTGAATTACGTTTATAGACTTGCGTATATTGAGCCAGCCTTGCATCCCCAGGGTGAAGCCTACTTGATCATGGTGGATAAGCTTTTTGATGTGCTGTTGCAATCGGCTTGTCAGTATTTTCTTGAAGATTTTTGCATCTATGATCATCATGGATATTGGCCTGAAGCTTTCCTTTCTTGTTGAGTCTCTGCCAGGTTTTAGAATCAGGATGATGTTGGTCTCATAAAATGATTTGGGAAGAATTCCTTCTTTTTGTATTGTTTGGAATAGTTTCAGAAGGAATGGTACCAGCTCCTCTTTGTATGTCTGGTAAATTCAGCTGTGAACCCGTCTGGACCTGGGCTTTTTTTGGGTGTTAATCTCTTAATTGCTGCCTCAACTTCAGACCTTGTTATGGGTTTGTTCATGGTTTTGGCTTCTTCCTGCTTTAGGCTAGGGAGGAGGCAAGTGTCCGGGAGTTTATCCATTTCTTCCAGGTTTACTAGTTTATGTGCATAGAGTTGTTTGTAATAATCTCTGATGATGGTTTCAATTTCTGTGAAATCTGTGGTGATATCTCCTTTATCATTTTTTATTGCATCAATTTGGTTATTCTCTCTTTTCTTTTTTATTAATCTGGCTAGTGGTCTGTCTATTTTGTTGGTCTTTTCAAAAAACCAGTTCCTGGATTTATTGATTTTTTGAAGGGTTTTTTGTGTCTCTATCTCCTTCAGTTCTACTCTGATCTTAGCTATTTCTTGTCTTCTGCTAGACTTTCAGGTTTTTTTTTTTTTTTTTTTTTTTTGATCTTGCTCCTCCAGCTCTTTCAGTTTTGATGAAAAGTTGTCAATTTTTGATCTCTCCTTGCTTCTCATGTGGACACTTATTGCTATATATTTTCCTCTAGAGACTGCTTTAAATGTGCCTCAGAGATTCTGGTATGTTTTGTCTTCATTCTCGTTGGTTTCGAAAAACGTCTTTATTTCTGTCTTCATTTCATTGCTTATCCAGTCAACATTCAAGAGCAAGTTGTTCAGTTTCCATGAAGCTGTGCGGTTCTGAGTTAGTTTTTGTATTCTCAGTTCTAACTTGATTGCACTGTGGCCTGAGAGACTGGTTGTTAAGATTTCCGTTCTTTTGCATTTGCTGAGGAGTGATTTATTCCCAATTATGTGGTCAATTTTAGAGTAGGTGTGATGTGGTGCTGAGAAGAATGTATATTCTGTGGATTTGGGGTGGAGAGTTTTGTAAATGTCTATTAGGTTTGCTTGGTCCAGGTCTCAGTTCAAGTCCTGGATATCCTTGTTAATTTTCTGTCTCGTTGATCTATCTAATATTGACAATGGGGTGTTAAAGTCTCCCGCTATTATTGTGTGGGAATCTAAGTCTCTTTGTAAGTCATTAAGAACTTGCCTTATGTATCTGGGTGCTCCTGTATTGGGTGCGTATATATTTAGGATTGTTAGCTCTTCTTGTTGCATCGATCCTTTTACCATTATGTAATGTCCCTCGTTGTCTCTTATGATCTTTGTTGCTTTAAAGTCTAATTTATCAGAGATGAGAATTGCAACTCCTGCTTTTTTTTGCTCTCCATTTGCTTGGTAAATCTTCCTCCATCCCTTTATTTTGAGCCTTTGTGTATCCTTGCATGTGAGATGGGTTTCCTGGATGCAACACACCAATGGGTTTTGGCTTTTTATCCAATTGCCAGTCTGTGTCTTTATTGATTGGGACATTTAGTCCATTTACATTTAGGGTTAATATAGTTATGAGCGAATTTGATACTGCCATTTTGGTGCTAGATGGGTGTTTTGCCCTTTAGTTGAGCAGTTACTTGTTGTTCCTTTATATGAGTAGAGCTCTTTCAGGAGCTCTTGTACAGCTGGCCTGGTGGTGACGAAATCTCTGAGTACTTGCATGTTCCCAAAGGATTTTACATTTCCTTCACTTATGAAGCTTAGTTTGGCTAGATAGGGGATTCTGGGTTGAAAGTTCTTTTCTTTAAGGATAATAATACTGACCCACACTCTAGAAGAAACGTGATTCTAACTCGCTGAATATAAATATAAATGCAACTTCCTAAGGTGAACGAACACAAAGAAGAGCAGATTGAAATATATGTTTCTCCTGTGTTTTAAACGCAGTCTTACTGCTAATTCTTATATGCCTGTATGTAGCTGGAAATATCTGTTTCCATATTCTCCAAAGAAAGGATTTCTGAACTGCTGCACACACAAATCAGTTTAACTCTGTAAGTTGATTGTACAGCTTGACAACCATTCCGCTAGATAGCTCCGTTTGTGTTTTAGAGCAAGATATTTCTCATTACAGCCTATCCTCCTTTTCACTCTGGAATACCCAAACGCAGCTTTTAGAAGTAACATGTTTCTAACTCACTAAAACTAAACATAGATGCACCTTCCTAAGGTGAATGAACACAAAGCAGAGTAATTTGAAATATACATTTCTCCTGTGTTTTAAACGCAGTCTTACTGCTAATTCTTATATGCCTGCATATGGCTGGAAATATCTGTTCCTAGATTCTCCAAAGAAAAGATTTCTGAACTGATGCACAAACACATCAGTTTAACTCAGCAGGCTGATTGTATAGCTTGACAATCGTTCTGATTGATAGCTCCGTTTTTGTTTTAGAGCAAGATATTTCTCATTACAGCCTATCCTCCAATTCACTCTGGAATATCCAAAGGCAGCTTTTAGAAGAAACGTATATCTAACTCGCTGAATCTAAACATAGATGCAACTCCCTAAGGTGAACGAACGCAAAGCAGAGCAGTTTGAAATATACGATTCTCCTGTGTTTTAAAGGCAGTCTTACTGCTAATTCTAAAATGCCTGTATATGGCTGGAAATATCTGTTTCTAGATTCTCGAAAGAAAGTGTTTCTGAACTGCTGCACAAACATATCTGTTGAAACATGTAAACTGATTGTACATCGTGACAACCATTCTGCTAGATAGCTCCGTTTTTTTCCCCCATTTATTTATTTTATTGCATTTTAGGTTTTGGGGTACATGTGAAGAACATGCAAAATTGTTGCATAGGAACACACATGGCAGTGTGATTTGCTGCCTTCCTCCCCATCACCTACATCTGGCATTTCTCCCCTTGCCATCTCTCCCCAGCTTCCCACCCCCCACCCTCCCTCCCCTATTTCCCCCCAACTGACCCCAGTGTGTAATGCTCCCCTCCCTGTGTCCATGTGTTCTCATTGTTCAACACCCGCCTATGAGTGAGACCATACGGTGTTTGATCTTCTGCTCTTCTGTCAGTTTGCTGAGAATGATGGTTTCCAGGTTCATCCATGTCCCTACAAAGGACCCTAACTCATCGCTTTTGATGGCTGCATAATATTCCATGGTTTATATGTGCCACATTTTCCCTATCCAGTCTATCATCGATGGGCATTTGGGTTGGTTCCAGGTCTTTGCTATTGTAAACAGTGCTGCAATGAACATTCGTGTACATGTGTCCTTATAGTAGAACAATTTGTAATCCTTTGGATATATACCCAGTAATGGGATTGCTGGGTCAAATGGAATTTCTATTTCTATGTCCTTGAGGAATCGCCACACTGTCTTCCACAATGGTTGAACTAATTTACACTCCCACCAACAGTGTAAAAGTGTTCCTATTTCTCCACATCCTCTCCAGCATCTGTTGTCTCCAGATTTTTTAATGATCGCCATTCTAACTGGCGTGAGATGGTATCTCAATGTTGTTTTGATTTGCATTTCTCTGATGACCAGTGATGATGAGCATTTTTTCATATGTTTGTTGGCCTCACGTATGTCTTCTTTTGTAAAGTGTCTGTTCATATCCTTTGCCCACTTTTGAATGGGCTTGTTAGTTTTTTTCTTGTAAATCTGTTTTAGTTCTTTGTAAATTTTGAATATCAGCCCTTTTTCAGATGGGTAAACTGCAAAAATTTTTTCCCAATCTGTTGGTTGCCGATTCACTCTAATGATTGTTTCTTTTGCTGTGCAGCTGTGGAGTTAGATTAGGTCCCATTTGTCTATTCTGGCTTTTGTTGTCAATGCTTTTGGTGTTTTGGTCATGAAGTCCTTGCCTACACCTACGTCCTGAATGGTTTTGCCTAGATTTTCTTCTAGGGTTTTTATGGTGTTAGGTCTTATGTTTAAGTCTTTAATCCATCTGGAGTTTAGAACCTGATATTTCTCAGTACAGCCTATCCTCCCATTCACTCTGGAATATCCAAACACAGGTTTTTGAAGAAACGTGTTTCTAACTTGCTGAATCTAAACATAGATGCAACTTTCTAAGGTGAACAAACACAAAGCAGAGCAGTTGGCAATATACGTTTCTCCTGTGCTTTAAACGAAGTTTTACTGCTAATTCTTTTATGCCTGTATATGGCTGGAAATATCTGTCTCTAGATTTTCCAAAGAAAGGGTTTCTGAACTGCTGCACACACACATCAGTTTAACTCCATAAATTGAATGTACGGCTTGGCAACCATTCTGCTAGATAGCTCCGTTTTTGTTGTAGAACAAGATATTTCTCATTACAGCCTATCCTCCAATTCACTCTGGAATATCCGAAGGCAGCTTTGAGAAAAAACATGTTTCTAACTCGCTTAAGCTAAACATAGATGCAACTTCCTAAGGTGAATGAACACAAAGCAGAGCAGTTTGAAATATACTTTTCTCCTGTGTTTTAAACGCAGTCTTACTGTTAATTCTTGTATGCCTGTATATGGCTGGAAATATCTGTTTCTAGATACTCCAACGAAAGGTTTTTTGAACTGCTGCACTCACACATCAGTTTAACTCTGTAAGTTGATTGTACATCTTGACAACCATTCTGCTAGATAGCTCCGTTTTCGTTTTAGAACAAGATATTTCTCATAACAGCATATCCTCCCACTCACTCTGGAATATCCACAAGTCGCTTTTAGAAGAAACGTGTTCCTAACTCGCTGAATCTAGACATAGATGCAACTTCCTAAGATGAATGAACACAAAGCAGAGCAGTTTGAAATATACGTTTCTCCTGTGTTTTAAACACAGTCTTACTGCTCATTCATATATGCCAGTATACGATTGGAAATATCCATTTCTGAAGTGCTAAACAAATCAGTTTACCTCTCTAAATTGAAAGTACAGCTTGACAGCCAATCTGCTACATAGCTTTGTTTTTGTTTTAGAACCAGATATTTCTCATTACAGCATATACTTGCATTCACTCTGGATTATGCAAACGCAGCTTTTAGAAGAAACGTGTTTCTAACTCGCTGAATCTTAAGATAGATGCAACTTCCTAAGGTGAATGAACATGCAGCAGAGAAGTTTGAAATATGGCTTCCTCCTGTGTTTAGACGCAGTCTTACTGCTAATTCTTTTATGCCTGTACATGACTGGAAATATCCTTTCATATATTCTCCCAAGAAAGGGTTTCTGAACTGCTACATACATACATCAGTTTAACTCTGTAAGTTGAATGTACACCTTGACAACGATTCTGCTAGATAGCTCCGTCTTTGTTTTAGAGACAGATATTTGTCATTTCAGTTTATTCTCCCTTTCACCTTGGAATATCGAAATGTATCTTTCAGAAGAAACGTGTTTCTAGCTCGCTGAATCGAAACATAGATGCAAATTCCTAAGGTGTATGAACACACAGCATAGCAGTTTGAAATATACGTTACTGCTGTGTTTTAGACGCAGTCTTACTGCTAATCCTGATATGTGTGTATATGGCTGGAAATTTCTGTTTCTAGGATCTCCTAAGAAAGGGTTCCTGAACTGTTGCACACACACATCTGCTTAGCTCTGTAAGTCGATTTTACAGCTTCACAACCATTCTGCCAGATAGCTCCATCTTTGTTTTACCGCCAGATATTTCTCATTACAGCATATACTCCCATTCACTCTGGAATATCCAAACGCAGCTTTTAGAAGAAACGTGTTTCTAACTCGCTTAATCTAAACATAGATGCAAATTCCTGTGGTGAAGGAACAGAAAGCAGAGTAGTTTGAAATATACGTTTCTACTGTGTTTTAAACACAGTCTTACTGCTAATTCTTTTTTTTTTTTTTTTTTTTTTTTGAGACGGAGTTTCTCTCTCTTTGCCCAGGCTGGAGTGCAATGGATCTCGGCTCACTGCAGCCTCTGCCTCCTGGGTTCAGGCAATTCTCCTGCCTCAGCCTCCTGAGTAGCTGGGATTACAGGCACGTGCCACCATGCCTAGCTGATATTTTGTATTTTTAGTAGAGACGGGGTTTCACCATGTTGACCAGGATGGTCTCGATCTCTTGACCTCGTGATCCACCCGCCTCGGCCTCCCAAAGTGCTGGGATTACAGGCGTGAGCCACCACACCCGGCCCCTTACTGCTAATTCTTATATGCCAGTATACGGCTGGAAATATCCGTTTCTGAACTGCTACACATATGCGTTTACCACTGTAAATTGAATGTACACCTTGACAAGCAATCTGCTACATAGCTCCGTTTTTGTTTTAGAGCGAGATATTCTCTTTACAGGATTTACACCCATTCTCTCTGGAATATGCAAACGCAGCTTTTAGAAGAAACATGTTTCTAACTAGCTGTATCAATACATAGATGCAACTTCCCAAGTTGTATGAACACACAATGGAGCAGTTTGAAATATAGACTGCTCGTGCGTTTTAGACACAGTCTTACTGCTAATTGTTATATGCCTGTATATGTTTGGAAAGATCCGTTTCAAGATTTTAAAAAGAAAGTATTTCTGAACTGCTGCATACCCACATCAGTTTAAATGTCTATGTTGAATGTACACCTTGACAACCATTCTGCTAGATAGATCCGTTTTTTTGTTTGTTTGTTTTTTTTTTGGGGGGGGGACAGATATTTCTCATTACAGCCAAAATTCCCATTCAGGGTGGAATATCCAAAAGCAGGTTTTAGAAGCATCTTGTTTCAAACTCGCTGAATCTAAACATAGATGCAACTTCTTAAGGTGAAAAAACCCACAGCATAGCAGTTTGAAAGATAAGTTTCTCCTATGTTTTAGATGGAGTCTCACTGCTAATTCTTATATGCCTGTATATGGCTGTAAATATCGGTTTCTAGATTATGTAAATAAAGGTTTTCTGAACTGCTGCATACACACATCAGTTTAACTCCATAAGTTGATTGTACACCTTGACAGCCATTCTGCTAGATGGCTTCATTTTTGTTTTAGAGCCAGATATTTCTCGTTCCACCTATACTCCCATTCACTCTGGAATATCCAAACACAGCTTTTAGAAGACACGTGTTTCTAACTAGGTAAATCTAAACATAGATGCAAATTACTAAGTTGAACGGTCACACAGCAGAGCAGTTGGAACGATTTGTTTCTCCTGTGTTTTAGACGCAGTATTACCACGATTATTATATGCCTGCAAATGACTGGAAATATCTGTTTCTAGATACTCGAAAGAAAGTGTTTATGAGCTGCTGCATACAAACATCAGTTTAAATGTGTAAGTTGTATGTATACCTTGACAACCATTCTGCCAGATAGCTTCACTTTTGTTTTACAGCCAGATATTTCTCAGTACAGCCTATACTTCCATTTACCGTGGAATATCCAAACGCAGATTGTAGGAGAAATATGTTTCTAACTCGCTGAATCTAAACAAAGTTGCAACTTCCTAAGGTGAATGAACACAGAGGAGAGGAGTTTGAAATATATGTTTCTTCTGTGTTTTAGAAACAGTCTTACTACTCATTCATATATGTCTGTATATGGCTGGAAATATCTGTTGCTAGACTCTCCAAGAAAGGGTTTGTGAACTGACGTATACACATATCAGTTTTGCTGTGAAAGGTGAATGTACACCTTAAGAACCATTCTGCCAGATAGCTCCTTTTTTGTTTTTGATCCAGATATTTGTCTTTACAGACTACACTTCCATTCACTCTGGAATATCCAAACGCAGTTTTAGAAGAAACGTGTTTCTAACTCGCGGAATCTAAACAGAGATGCAGCTTCTTTAGGTGAACAAACACACAGCAGAGCAATTTGAAATATAGTTTTCTCCTGTGTTTTTGATGCAGCCTTACTGCTAATTCTTAAATGCCTGTATATGGCTGGAAATATATGTTTCTAGATTCCATATAAAAAGGTTTTCTGAACTGCTGCATACACACAGCAGTTTAAATATATCATTTGAATGTACACCTTTACAACCATTCAGCTAGATAGCTAGGTTTTTGTTTTAGAGACAGATATTTCCCATTGTAGCCTATACCACCATTCACTCTGGAATATCCAATCCCAGCTTTTAGAAGAAACGTGTTTCTAACTCGCTGATCCTAAACATAGATGCAACTACCTACGGTGAATGAACACACAGCAGAGCAGTTTGAAATGTACATTTCTTCTGTGTTTCAGATGCAGTCTTACTGCTATTTCTTATATGCCTGCATTTGGCCAGACATGTCTGGTTTTAGATTCTCCCCAGAAAGAATTTCTGGACTGTTGCATACACACAGAAATTTACTTCTGTACGTTGAATGCTGACATTGAAAAGCATTCTGTTAGATAGCTTCGTTTTCCTTGTAGAGCAAGACATTTCTCATTACAGACTATACTCCCATTTATTCTGGAACATCCAAATGCTGCTCCGACAAGAAATGTGTTTCTAACTCTCTGAATGTAAACATAGATGAAACTGTAAGCTGAACGTACACACAGCAGAGCAGTTTGAAAGGTAAGTTTCTTCTATGTTTTAGATGCAGTCTTACCGCACTTTCTGATATGCGTGCATTTGGTCTGAAATCTTTGTTTTTAGATTCTCTACAGAAAAGGTTTCCGACCTGCTGAATACACAAAGCAGTTTAATTTTGTAAATTGAATGCACACTTTGAAAACCATTATGGTATATAGCTCCGTTTTCCTTTAAGTGCCAGATATTCTTCATTACAGCATATACTCCTATTCACTCTGGTATATCCAAATGCTGGTCCTATAAGAAAGGTGTTTCTGACTCGCTGCATCTAAACGTACAAGCAGCTCCCTAAGGTGAATAAACACACAGCAGAGCAGTTTGAAACATATGTTTCTTCTGTGTTCTAGATGCAGTCTTACTGCTATTACTTATATGCCTGGTTTTGTCTGGAAATGTCTGTTTTGAGATTCTCCCCAGAAAGGGTTTCGGAACTGCTGCATACACACATCAGTTTAACTCTTTAAGTTGAACGCACACCTTGACCACATTTCTGTTAGATAGTTCTGTATTTGTTTTAGAGTCAGATATTTCTCATTACAGCATATACTCCCATTCACTCTTTAATATCCAAACGATGCTCCTAAAATAAAGGTCTTTCTAACTCGCTGAAACTAAATATAGATGCAACTTCTTCAGGTGAATGAACACACAGCAGCGCAGTTTGAAACATGTGTTTCTTCTGAGTTTTAAACGAATTCTTACTGCTATTACTTACAGGCCTGACTTCGGTTGGAAATGTCTGTTTTTAGATTGTCCCCAGAAGGCTTTCTGAGCTGCTGTATACACACAGCAGTTTCACCCTGTATCTTGAATGCACACATTGAAAACCATTGGGTTAGATAGCTCCGTTTTCCTTTTGGAGCCAGATATTTCTCATTACAGTATACACTCGCATTCACTCTGGAATATCCAAACGTTGATCCTAGAATAAATTTGGTTCTATCTCACTGAATCTAAAGATAGATGCAACTCCAGAAGGTGAATGAACTCACAGCGGAGCAATTTGAAAGTTTCGTTTCTCCTGTGTTTTAGACAAATTCTTACTGGTATTTCTTACATGCCTGCATTTGGCTGTATATGTCTATTTTTAATCCCAAGAAAGGCTTTCTGAACTGCTGCATACACACAGCAGTTTAACTCTGTAGGCTGAATGCACACAATTAAAACCATTCTGTTACATACGTCCTTTTCCTTTTAGAGCCAGATATTTCTCATTACAGCCTTTACTCCCATTCACTCTGGAATATTGAAACGCTGCTCCTGGAAGAAATGTGTTTCTAGCTCTCTGAGTGTAAACAATGATGCAATTTCCCAAGGTGAACGAACACACATCAGAGTAGTTTGAAAATTACATTTCTCCTGTGTTTTAGATGCAGTCTTTCTGCTAATTCTTATATGCGTGTATATGGCTGGAAATATCTGTTTCTAGATTATGTAAAGAAAGGGTTTCTGAACTGCTGCATACACACATCAGTTTAACTCTCTAAGTTGAATATACACCTTGACAATCATTCTGCTGGATAGTTCCATTTTTGTTTTAGAGACAGATACTTATCATTATAACCTACGCTCCCATTCACTCTGGAACATCCAAACGTAGCTTTTAGAAGAAATCTGTTTCTAACTCTCTGAATCTAAACATAGATGCAACTTCCTAAGGTCAACGAACACAGAGCAGAGCAGTTTGAAACATACGTTTCTCCAGTATTTTAGACGCAGTCTTACTGCTAATTCTTATATTCCTGTATATGGCTTGAAATATCTGTAGGTGATTATGTAAAGAAAGGGTTTCTGAACTGCAGCATAAACACATGAGAATAACACTCTAACTTCAATGTACACCTTGCCAACAATTTTACTAGATAACTCTGTTTTTCTTTTCAAGGCAGATATTTCTCATTGCAGCATGTACACACATTAACTCTGGGATATCCAAATGCTGATTTTAGAAAAAACGTGTTTCTAACTGCTGAATCGAAACATAGATTCAACTTCCTAAGGTGAACAACCACGCAGCAGAGCAGTCTGAAAGATACATTTCTCCTGCTTTTTAGAAGGCTGTATATGGCTGGAAATATCCATTTCTAGATTCTCAAAAGAAAGGGTTTCTGAACTGCTACATACACACATCAGTAAAACTCTGTAAGTTGAATGTACACTTTGACAACCATTCTGCTAGATATCTCCATTTCTGTTTTAGAGCCAGATATTTCTCATTACAGCATATACTCACATTCACTCTGGAATATCCAAAGGCAGTTTTTAGAAGAAATGTGCTTCCAACTTGCTGAATCTAAACAAAGATGCAACTTCTTAAGGTGAACCAACACACAGCAGAGAAGTGTGAAATATTCGTTTCTTCTGTGTTTTAGAGGCACTCTTACTGCTAATTCTTATATGCCTATATATGGCTGGAAATATGCATTTCTAGATTCTCCAAAGAAAGGATTTCTGAACTGCTACATACACACATCCGTTTAACTCTATAAGCTGAATGTACACCTTGACAACCATTCTGCTATATAGCTCTGTTTTGGTTTTAGAGCCAGATATTTCTCATTATATCATAGACTCCCATTCACTCTGGATTATCCGAACGCAGTTTATAGAAGAAAAGTGTTTCCAACTCGCTGAATCTAAACATACATGCAACTTCCTAAGGTGAAAAAACACACAGCAGAAGAGTTTAAAATATACGTTTCTCCTGTGTTTAAGACGCATTCTTACTGTTACCTCTTATATGCCTGTATATGGCTGGAAATATCCGTTTCTAGATTCTCCAAAAAACGGTTTCTGAACTGTTACATACACACATAAGTTTAACTCTGTAAGTTGGAAGTACACCTTGAGAACAATTCTGCTAGATACCTCCGTTTTTGTTTTGGAGCCAGCTATTTCTCATTACAGTCTATACTCCCATTCACCCTGGAATATCCAAACGCAGCTTTTAGAAGAAACGTGTAACCAAAAGAGAACCTGCATAGCCAAGTCATTCTAAGCAAAAATAACAAAGCGGCAGGCATCACACTACCGGACTTCAAACTATAATACAAGGCTACAGTAATCAAAACAGCATGGTACTGGTACCAAAACAGAGATATAGACCAATGGAACAGAACAGAGTTCTCGGAGGAAACACAACATATCTACAACCATCAGATCTTTGACAAACCAGAGAAAAACAAGCAATGGGGAAAGGATTCCCTGTTCAATAAAAGGTCTTGGGGATGCTGGCTAGCCATGTGCAGAAAGCAGAAACTGGACAGCTTCCTGACATCTTACACTAAAATTAACTCCAGATGGATTAAAGACTTAAACATAAGACCTAAAACCATAAAAACCCTAGAAGAAAATCTGGGCAAATCCATTCAGTTCATAGGTGTAGGCAAGGAATTCATGACCGAAACACCAAAAGCATTGGCAACAAAAGCCAAAATAGACAAATGGGACCTAATCAAACACCACAGCTTCTGCACAGCAGAAGAAACAGTGATTAGAGTGATTCTGCAACGAACAGAATGGGAAGAAATTTTTGCAGTTTTGCTATCTGACAAGTGGCTGATATCCAGAATTTACCAAGAACCAAAACAGATTTACAAGAAAAAAATTAACAGGCCCATTCAAAAGTGGGCAAAGGATATGCACAGACACTTTACAAAAGAAGACATACATGAGGCCAACAAACATATGAAAAAATGCTCATCTTCACTGGTCATCAGAGAAATGCAAATCAAAACAACATTGAGATACCATCTCATGCCAGTTAGAATGGTGATCATTAAAAAATCTGGAGACAACAGATGCTGGAAAGGATATGGAGAAATAGGAACACTTTTGCACTGTTGGTGGGAGTGTAAATTAGTTCAACCATTGTGGAAGACAGTGTGGCGATTCCTCAAGGACCTAGAAATAGACATTTCATTTGACCCAGCAATCCCAGTACTGGGTATATATCCAAAGGATTACAAATCGTTCTAGTATAAGGACACGTGCACACGAATGTTCATTGCAGCACTGTTTACAATAGCAAAGACCTGGAAACAACCCAAATGTCCATCGATGATAGACTCGATAGGGAAAACGTGGCACATATACACCATGGAATATTATGCAGCCATCAAAAACGTTGAGTTTGTGTCCTTTGTAGGGACATAGATGAACCTGGAAACCATCATTCTCACCAAACTGACAGAAGAGCAGACAATTAAACACCGCATGTTCTCACTCATAGCCGGGTGTTGAGCAATGAGAACACATGGACACAGGGAAGAGAGCACTACACACTGTGGTCAGATGGGGTGAAATAGGTGAGGGACGGTGTGGCGTGGGGAGCTGGGCAGAGATAGCAAGGGGAGAGATGCCTCATGAAGGTGACAGTGAGGAAGGCAGCAAATCACACTGACACGTGTGTACCTATGCAACAATTTTGCATGTTCTTCACATGTACCCCAAAAACTAAAATGCAATAAAATAAATGAATGGGGGGAAAAAAACGAAGAACCGTGTTTCCAAATCACTGAATCTAAACATAGATGCAACTTCATAAGGTGAACCAACTCACAATAAAGCAGTTTGAAATATACGGTTCTCCTGTGTATAAGAGGCAGTCTTCCTGCCCTTATATGCCTGTATATGGCTGCAAATATCTGTTTCCAGATTCTCCAAAGAAAGTGTTCCTGAACTGCTGCACACACGCATCAGTTTAACTCTGTAAGTTGATTGTACACTTGAAAACCATTCTGCTACATAGCTCCGTTTTTGTTTTAGAGCCAGGTATTTCTCAGTACAGTATACTACCATTCACTCTGGAATATCCAAACGCAGCTTTTAGTAGAAACGTGTTTCTAACTCGCTGAATCTAAACATAGTTGCAACTTCCTAAGGTGAGCGAACAGAAAGTAGAGAATTGTGAAATATAAGTTTCTCCTGTGTTTCAAACGCAGTCTTGCTCCTAATTATTATATGCCTGTATATGGCTGGAAATATCCTTTTCTAGATTCTTAAAAATAAGGGTTTCTGAACTACTTCATACACACATTAGTTTAACTCTCTACGTTGAATGCACACCTTGACAAGCATTCTGCTAGGTAGCTCCGTTTTTGTTTTAGAGACGGATGTTTCTCCTACAGCGTATAATCCCAGTCACTCTGTAATATCCAAACGCAGCTTTCAGAAGAAACGTGTTTCTAACTCGCTGAATCTAAACATAGATGCAACTTACTAAGGTGAACCAAAACACAGCAGAGCAGTTTGAAATGTACTATCAGTTTAACTCTGTAAGTTGAGTGTTCACTTTGACAATCATTCTGCTAGATAGCTGCATTTCTGTTTTAGAGCCAGATATTTCTCATTACAGCATATACTCACATTCACTCTGGAATATCCAAACGGAGTTTTTAGAAGAAACGTGTTTCCAACTCTGAATCTAAACATAGATGCAACTTCTTAAGGTGAACCAACACAGAGCGGAGAAGTGTGAAATATACGTTTCTCCTGTGTTTTAGAGGCACTCTTACTGCAAATTCTTACATGCCTGTATATGGCTGGAAACATCATTTCTAGATTCTCCAAAGAAAGGGTTTCTGAACTGCTACATACACACATCAGTTTAACTCTGTAAGCTGAATGTACACCTTGAAAACCATTCTGCTAGATAGCTCTGTTCTGGTTTTAGAGTCAGATATTCCTCATTATATCATATACTCCCATTCACTCTGGATTATCCGAACACACTTTATAGAAGAAAAGTGTCTCCAACTCGGTGAATCTAAACATACATGCAACTTCCTAAGGTGAAAAAACACACAGCAGACGAGTTTGAAATTTATGTTTCTCCTGTGTTTTAGACGCAGTCTTACTGCTAATTCTTATAAGCCTGTATATGGCTGTAAATATCCCTTTCTAGATTCTCCAAAGAAGTGGTTTCTGAACTGCTACATGCACACATCAGTTTAACTCTGTAAATTGAGTGTTCACTTTGACAATCATTCTGCTAGATAGCTGCATTTCTGTTTTAGAGCCAGATATTTCTCATTACAGCATATACTCACATTCACTCTGGAATATCTAAACGGAGTTTTTAGAAGAAACGTGTTTCCAACTCTGAATCTAAACATAGATGCAACTTCTTAAGGTGAACCAACACACAGCAGAGAAGTGTGAAATATACATTTCTCCTTTGTTTTAGAGGCACACTTACTGCTAATTCTTACATGCTGTATATGGCTGGAAACATGCATTTCTAGATTCTCCAAAGAAAGGGTTTCTGAACTGCTACATACACACATCAGTTTAACTCTGTAAGCTGAATGTACACCTTGAAAACCATTCTGCTAGATAGCTCTGTTCTGGTTTTAGAGTCAGATATTCCTCATTATATCATATACTCCCATTCACTCTGGATTATCCAAACACAGTTTATAGAAGAAAAGTGTCTCAAACTCGCTGAATCTAAACATACATGCAACCTCCTAAGGTGAAAAAACACACAGCAGAAGAGTTTGAAATTTATGTTTCTCCTGTGTTTTAGACGGAGTCTTACTGCTAACTCTTATATGCCTGTATATGGCTGGAAATATCCGTTTCTAGATTCTCCAAAGAAATTGTTTCTGAACTGCTACATACACACATCAGTTTACCTCTGTAAGTTGAATATACACCTTGACAACCATTCTGCTAGATAGCTCCGTTTTTGTTTTAGAGCCAGATATTTCTCATTATATCATATACTCCAATTCACTCTGGATTACCCAAACACAGGTTTTAGAAGAAACGTGTTTCCAACTCCCTGAATCTAAACATAGATGCAACATCCTAAGGTGAACCAACACACAGCAGAACAGTTTGAAATATACGTTTCTCCTGTGTTTGACGACGTCTTATATGCCTGTATATGGCTGGAAATATCCGTTTCTAGATTCTCCAGAGAAAGGGTTTCAGAGCTGCTACTAACACACATCAGTTATCTCTGTAAGTTGAATGTACACCTTGCCAACCATTCTGCTAGATAGCTCCGTTTTTGCTTTAGAGCCAGATATTTCTCATTATAGCCTATACTCCCATTCATTCTGGAATATCCAAACGCTGCTTTTTGAAGAAACGTGTTTCCATCTCACTGAATCTAAGCATAGATGCAACTTCGTTTGGTGAACTAACAAACAGCAGAGTTGTTTGAAATATGCGTTTTTCCTGAGTTTTAGACGAAGTCTTGCTGCTAATTCTTATATGCCCGTGTATGCCTGGAAATATACATTTCTAAATTTTTCAAAACAAGGCTTTCTGAACTGCTCCATGCAGGTATCAGTTTATCTCCGTAAGTTGAATTTACACATTTGCTAGATAGCATAGATAACCATTCTGCTAGATAGCTCCGTTTTTGCTTTAGAGTCAGATATTTCTCATTACAACATATACTCCCTTTCACTGTGGAATATCCTAATGCAGCTTTTAGAAGAAACGTGTTTACAACTTGCTGAATCTAAACATAGATGCAACTTCCTAAAGTGAAAAAACACAGAGCAGGAGTTTGAAATGTACGTTTCTCCTGTGTTTTAGACGCAGCCTTACTGCTAATTCTTATATGCCTGTATATGGCTGGAAATATCCGTTTCTAGATTCGCCAAAGGAAGGGTTTCTGAACTGCCACCTAAAACTTCAGTTTAACTCTGTAATTTGAATGTTCACCTTGACAACCTTTCTCCTATATAGCTCCGTTTTTGTTTCAGAGCCAGGTATTTCTCATTACAGACCATCCTCCCATTCACTCTGGAATATGCAAATGCAGCTTTTAGAAGAAACGTGTAACCAAAAGAGAGCCCGCATAGCCAACTCAATTCTAAGCAAAAATAACAAAGCGGCAGGCATCACACTACTGGACTTCAAACTATACTACAAGGCTACAGTAATCAAAGCAGCATGGTACTGATACCAAAACACACAAATACACCAATGGTACAGAACACAGGTCTCAGAGGCAACACAACATATCTACAACCATCTGATCTTTGACAAACCAAAGAAAAACAAGCAATGGTTAAAGGATTCCCTGTTCAATAAAGGTGTTGGGGAAACTGGCTAGCCATGTGCAGAAAGCAGAAACTGGACCCCTTCCTCACACCTTACACTAAAATTAACTCCAGATGGATTAAAGACTTAAACATAAGACCTAAAACCATAAAAACCCTAGAAGAAAATCTAGGCAAAACCATTCAGGTCATAGGCGTAGGCAAGGACTTCATGACCAAAACACCAAAAGCATTGGCAACAAAAGCCAAAATAGACAAATGGGACCTAATCAAACTCCACAGCTTCTGCACAGCAGAAGAAACAGTGATTAGGGTGATTCTGCAACCAACAGAATGGGAAAAAATTTTTGCTGTTTACCCATCTGACAAAGGGCTGATATCCAGAATTTACCAAGAACCAAAAGAGATTTACAAGAAAAAAATTAACAAGCCCATTCAAA
Organism: Sapajus apella; assembly: GCF_009761245.1. Lineage (NCBI taxonomy): Eukaryota > Metazoa > Chordata > Mammalia > Primates > Cebidae > Sapajus > Sapajus apella. The sequence continues at coordinate 181,909 of NW_022437208.1, forward strand.
AGTGGGCAAAGAATATGAACAGACACTTTACAAAACAAGACATACGTGAGGCCAACAAACATATGAAAAAATGCTCATCATCACTGGTCATCAGAGAAATGCAAATCAAAACAACATTGAGATACTATCTCACGCCAGTTAGAATGGTGATCATTAAAAAATCTGGACAAAACAGATGCTGGAGAGGATGTGGAGAAATAGGAACACATTTGCACTGTTGGAGGGAGTGTAAATTCGTTCAACCATTGTGGAAGACAGTGTGGCGATTCCTCCACGACCCAGAAATAGAAATTCCATTTGACCTAGCAACCCCATTACTGGGTATATATCCAAAGGATTACAAATTGTTCTACTATAAGGACACGTGCACACGAATGTTCATTGCAGCACTGTTTACAATAGCAAAGACCTGGAACAAACCCAAATGCCCATCGACGATAGACTGGATAGGGAAAATGTGGCACATATACACCATGGAATATTATGCAGCCATCAAAAACAATGAGTTTGTATCCTTTGTAAGGACATGGATGAACCGGGAAACCATCATTCTCAGCAAACTGACAGAAGAGCAGAAGATCAAACACTGCATGCTCTCACTCATAGGTGGGTGTTAAACAATGAGAACACATGAACACAGGGTGGGGAGCACTACAAACTGGGGTCAGTTTGGGGAAATGGGGGAGGGACTGGGGAGGTGTGGAGCTGGGGAGAGATAGCAAGGGGAGAAATGCCAAATGTAGGTGACGGGGAGGAAGGCAGAAAATCACACTGCCACGTGTGTACCTATGCAAAAATTTTGCATGTTGTTCACATGTACCCCAAAACCTAAAATGCAATAAAATAAATAAATGGGGGAAAAAAAAACAGAAGAAAAGTGTTTCCAACTCGCTGATTCTAAACATAGATGCAACTTCCTAAGGTGAACCAACTCACAGTACAACAGTTTGAAATATACGTTTCACCTGTGTTTTAGAGGCAGTCTTACTGCCCTTATATGCCTCTATATGGTTGGAAATATCTGTTTCCGGATTCTCCAAAGAAAGGGTTCGGAACTGCTGCACACAAGCATATGTTTAACTCTGTAGGTTGACTGTACACTTGACAACCATTCTGCTTGATAGCTCCGTTGTTGTTTTAGAGCCAGGTATTTCTCAGTACAGGCTATACTACCATTCACTCTGGAATATCCAAACGCAGCTTTTAGAAGAAACGTGTTTCTAACTCTCTGAATCTAAACATACATGGAACTTCCTAAGGTGAGCGAACACAAAGCAGAGCAGTGTGAAATATACGTTTCTCCTGTGTTTTAAACGCAGTCTTACTGCTAATTCTTATATGCCCGTATACGGTGGAAATATCCGTTTCTAGATTCTCCAAAGAAATTGTTTCTGAACTGCCACATACACATATCAGTTTAACTCTGTAAGGTGAATGCACACCTTGACAACCATTCTGTTAGATAGCACCGTTTTTGTTTTAGAGCCAGGTATTTCTCATTATAGCATATACTCCGATTCACTCTGGATTATCCAAACACAGATTTTAGAAGAAACGTGTTTCCAACTCGCTGAATCTTAACATAGATGCAAGTTCATAACGTGAACGAACACAAAGCAGAGCAGTTTGAAATGTACGTTTCTCCTGTGTTTTAAACGCAGTCTTACTGCTATTTACTATATGCCTGTATATATCTGGAAACAACTGTTTCTAGATTCTCCAAAAAAAGGATTTCTGAACTGTTGCACACACACATCAGTTTAACTCTGTCAGTTGATTATGCAGCTTGACAACCATTCTGCTAGATAGCTCCGTTTTTCTTTTAGAGCATGACATTTCTCATTACAGCCTATAATCCCATTCACTCTGGAATATCCAAACGCAGCTTTAAGAAGAAACGTGTTTCTAACTCGCTGCATCTACAAATAGATGCAACTTCCTAAGATGAACGAACACAAACCACAGCAGTTTGAAATATATGTTTTTCCTGTGTTTTAAACGCAGTCTTACTGCTAATTCTTATATGCCTGTGTATGGCTGGAAATATCCGTTTCTAGTTTCTGCAAAGAAACTGTTTCTGAACTGCTAAATAGACACATCTGTTTAAGTGTATATGTGGAATCTACGCCTTGACAACCGTACTGCTGGATAGTCCCGTTTTTGATTTACAGCCAGATATTTCTCATTACAGCCTATACTCCCATTCACTCTAGAATATCCAAACGCAGCTTTTAGAAGAAACGTGTTTCCAATTCGCTGAATCAAAATGCAGATACGACATCCTAAGGTGAACCAACACACAGCAGAGTAGTTTGAAGACATTGCGGTCAGTTGGGGGGAAATAGGGGAAGGACGGTGGGGGGTGGGGAGATGGGGAGAGATAGCAAGGGGAGAAATGCCAGGTGTAGGTGATGGGGAGGAAGGCAGCAAATCACACTGCCACGTGTGTACCTACACAACAATTTTGCATGTTTTTCACATGTACACCAAAACCTAAAATTCAAAAAAATAAATAAATGGGGGGGGGAAGAAATATACGTTTCTCCTGTTTATGGACATAGTCTTACTGCTAAGTCTTATATTCCTGTATCCTGTATATGGCTGGAAATATCCGTTTCTTGATTCTCCAAATAAAGGGTCCCTGAACTGCTGCACATACACATCAGTTGAACTCTGTAAGTTGCTTGTACAGCTTGACAACCATTCTGCTATATAGCTCCTTTTTTGTTTTAGAGCCAGATACTTCTCATTACAGCCTATACTCCCATTTACTCTGGAATATCCAAACGCAGTTTTTAGAAGAAACGTGTTTCTACCTCGCTGAATCTAAACATAGATGCAACTTCCAAAGGGGAATGAACACAAAGCATAGCAGTTTATAATATAAGTTTCTCCTGTGTTTCAAACGCAGTCTTACTGCTAATTCTTATATGCCTGTATATGACTGGAAATATCTATTTCTAGATTCTCCAGAGAAAGTATTTCTGAACTGCTGCACACACACATCAGTTTAACTATGTAAGCTGATTGTACAGCTTGAAAACAATTCTGCTAGGTAGCTCCGATTTTGATATAGAGCAAGATATTTCTCATTACAGCCTATCCTCCCATTCACTCTGGAATATCCAAACGCAGCTTTTAGAAGAAACGTGTTTCTAACTCGCTGAATCTAAACATAGATGGAACTTCATAAGGTGAATGAACACAAAGCAGCGCAGTTTGAAATATACATTTCTCCTCTGTTTTAAACGCAGTCTTACTGCTAATTCTTATATGCCTGAAATATGGCTGGAAATATCTGTTTCCAGGATCCCCAAAGTATGGGTTACTGAACTGCTGCACACACACATCAGTTGAACTTCGTAAGTTGATTGTACAGCTTGACAACCATTTTGCTAAATAGCTCCGTTTTTATTTTACAGCAAGATATTTCTCATTACAGCCTATCCTCCCATTCACTCTGGAATGTCCAAACGCAGCTTTTGAACAATCGTGTTTCAAACTCGCTGAATCTAAAAACAGATGTAATTTCGTAAGTTGAACGAACACAAAACAGGGCAGTTTAAAATACAAGTTTCTCCTGTGTTTTAAACGCAGTCTTACTGCTAACTCCTATATGCCTGTATATGGCTGGAAATATCTGTTTCTAGATTCTCTAAAGAAAAGTTTTCTGAACTGCTGAAAACACACATAAGTTTAACTCTGTAAGTTGACTGTACAGCTTGACAACCATTCTGCTAGATAGTTCCACTTTTGTCTTAGAGGAAGATATTTCTCATTACGGCGTATCCTCCCATTCACTCTGGAATATCGAAAGGCAGCTTTTTGAAGAAACGTGTTACTAACTCGCTGAATCTAAACATAGATGCAACTTCATAAGGTGAACGAACACAAAGAAGAACAGTTTGAAATATTCTTTTCTCCTGTGTTTTATACGCTGTCTCAGTGCTAATTCTCACGTGCCTGTATATGGCTGGAAATATCTGTTTCTAGATTCTCCAAAGAAAGGGTTTCTGAACTGCTGCATACAAACATCTGTTTAAGTGTGTAAGTTGAATGTACGCTTTGACAACCATACTGTTAGATAGCTCCGTTTTTGATTTCCAGCCATATATTTCTCATTACAGCATATACTCCCTTTCACTCTGGAATATCCAAATGCAGCTTTTACAAGAAATGTTTTTCCAACTCGCTGAATCTAAGCATACATGCAACCTCCAAATGTGAGCCAACACACAGCAGAGCAGTTTGAAATATGCGTTTCTCCTGTGTTTTAGATGCAGTCTTACTGCTAATTCTTTTTTTTCCCCATTTTATGTATTTTGCATTTTAGGTTTGGGGGTACATGTGAGGAACATGCAAAATTGTTGCAAAGGTGCACACGTGGCAGTGTGGTTTGCTGACTTTCTCCCCTTCACCTACATCTTGCATTTCTCCAATTGCTATCTCCCCCCAACTGACCCCAGTGTGTACTTCTCCCCTTCCTGTGTCCATGTGTTCTCTATGTGGAACACCTGCCTATGAGTGAGAACATGCGGTGTTTGATCTTCTGTTCTTCTGTCAGTGTTCTGAGAATGATGGTTTCCAGGTTCATCCATGTCCCTACAAAGGACCCAAACTCTTCGTTTTTGATGGACGCATAATATACCATGGTGTATATGTGCCACATTTTTCCTATCCAGTCTATCGTCGATGGCCATTTGGGTTGATTGAAGGTCTTTGCTATTGTAAACAGTGCTGCAATGAACATTCGTGTGCACGTGTCCTTTTAGTAGAACGATTTGCAATCCTTTGGATATATACCCAGTAATGGGATTGCTGGGTCAAATGGAATTTCTATTTCTAGGTCCTTGAGGGATCGCCACACTGTCTTCCACAATGGTTGAACTAATTTACACTCCCACCAACAGTGCAAAAGTGTTCCTATTTCTCCAGATCCTCTCCAGCATCTGTTGTCTCCAGATTTTTTAATGAGCGCCATTCTAACTGGCGTGAGATGGTATCTAAATGTTGTTTTGATTTGCATTTCTCTGATGACCAGTGATGATGAGCATTTTTTCATATGTTTGTTGGCCTCATGTATGTCTTCTTTTGTAAAGTGTCGGTTCCTATCCTTTGCCCACTTTTGAATGGGCTTGTTAGTTTTTTTCTTGTAAATCTGTTTTAGTTCTTTGTACATTCTGGATATCAGCCCTTTGTCAGATGGGTAAACAGCAAATATCTTTTCCCATTCTGTTGGTTGCTGATTCACTCTAGTGACTGTTTCTTTTGCTGTGCAGAAGCTGTGGTGTTTGATTAGGTCCCATTTGTCTATTTTGGCTTTTGTTGTCAATGCTGTTGGTTTTTTTAATCATGAAGTCCTTTCCTACACCTATGTCTTGAATGGTTTTGCCTAGATTTACTTCTGTAATTCTTATATGCCTGTATATGACTGGAAATATCCGTTTCTAGATTCTCCAAAGAAAGGGTTTCTGAACTGCTACATACACACATCAGTTTAACTCTGTAAGTTAAAAGCACACCTTGAGAACCATTCTGCCAGACAGCTCAGGTTTAGTTTTAGAAACAGGTATTTCTCATTACAGAGTAAACTCCCATTCACTCTGGAATATCCAAACGCAGCTTTTAAAAGAAACGTGTTTCCAACTCGCTGAATCTAAACATAGATGCAACTTCCTAAGGTGGACCAACACACAGCAGAGCAGTTTGAAATATACGTTTCTCCTGTGTTTTAAACGCAGCCTTACTGCTAATTCTTATATGCCTGTATATGGCTGGAAATGTCCGTTTCTAGATTTTCCAAAGAAACCGTTTCTGAGCTGCTACATACACACATATGTATAACTCTGTAAGTTGAATGTACACCTTGGCAACCATTCTGCTAGGCAGCTCCGTTTTTGTTTCAGAGCCAGATATTTCTCATTACAGAGTAAACACCCATTTACTCTGGAATATCCAAAGGTAGCTTTCAGAAGAAACGTGTTTCCAGCTCGCTGAATCTAAACATAGATGCAAGCTCCAAAGTTGAACCAACAGACAGCAGAGCGATTTGAAATATACCATTCTCCTGTGTTTTAGACACAGTCTTACTGCTAATTCTTTTATGGTCGTCTATGGTTGCAAATATCGGTTTCTATATTCTCCAGAGAAAGTGTTTTTGACCTGCTACATACACATATCTGTTTAAATGTGTAAGTGGAACGTACGCCTTGACAACCATACTGCTAGATAGCTCCGTTTTTGATTTGCAGCCAGATATTTCTCATTACAGCATATTCTCCCATTCACTCTGGGATATACCAACGTAGCTTTTAGAAGAAACGTGTTTCCAAATCTCTGAATCTAAACATAAATGCAATTTCCTAAGGTGAACCAACACACAGCAGAGCAATTTGAAATATACGTTTCTCCTGTGTTTTAAACGCAGTCTTACTGCTAATTCTTATATGCCTGTATATTGCTGGAAATATCCGTTTCTAGATTTTCCAAAGAAACCGTTTCTGAGCTGCTACATACACACATGAGTTTATTTCTGTAAGTTGAATGTACAGCTTGACAACCCTTGTGCTAGATAGCTCTGTTTTTGTTTTAGTGCTAGATATTTCTCATTACAGCATATACTCACATTCACTCTAGGAATATACAATCACAGCTTTTAGAAGAAACGTTTTTCCAACTCGCTGAATCTCAACATAGATGCAACATGCTAAGGTGAACCAACACACAGCAGAGCACTTTGAAATATACGTTTCTTCTGTTTTTTGGACCCTGTCTTCCTGCTAACTCTAATATGCCTGTATATGGCTGGAAATATCTGCTTCTAGATTCTCCAAAGAAAGGGTTTCTGAACTGCTCCATACGCACATCAGAGTAACTCTGGAAGTTGAATGTACACCTTGACAACCATTCTGCTAGGTAGCTCCGTTTTTGTTTTAGAGCCAGATATTTCTCATTACAGCATATACTACCATTCACTCTGGAATATACAAACATAGCTTTTAGAAGAAACGTGTTTACAACTCTCTGAATCTAAACATAAATGCAACTTCCTAAGGTGAACGAACACACAGCAGAGCAGTTTGAAATATACGTTTCTCTGCTGTTTTAAACGTAGTCTTACTGCTAACTCTTATATGCCTGTCTATGGTTGGAAATATCCGTTTCTAGATTCTCCAAAGAAAAGGTTTCTGAGCTGCTACAGACGCACATCAGTTTACCTCTGTAAGCCGAACGTACACCTTGACAACCATACTGCTAGATAGATCCGTTTTCGCTTTGCAGCAAGATATTTCTCATTACAACATATACTAACATTCACTCTGGAATATCCAAACTCAGCTTTTAGAAGAAACGTTTTTCCAACTCGCTAAATCTAAGCATAGATGCAACTTCCTAATGTGAACGAACACCAAGCATAGCTGTTTGAAATATACGTTTCTCCTGTGTTTAAAACGCAGTCTTACTGCTAATTCTTATATGCCTGTACATGGCTGGAAATATCTGTTTCTAGATTCTCAAAAAAAAAAAAAAGGATTTCTGAACTGCTGCACACACACATCAGTTTAACTCTGTAAGTTGATTGTACAGCTTGATAACCATTCTGCTAGATAGCTCCGTTTTTGATTTGCAGCCAGATATTTCTCATTACAGCATATACTCCTAATCACTCTAGGAATACACAATCGCAGCTTTTAGAAGAAACGTTATTCCAACTCGATGAATCTCAACATAGATGCAACCTCCAAAGGTGAACCAACACACGGCAGAGAAGTTTAAAATATGCGTTTCTCCTGTGTGTTAGATGCAGTCTTACTGCTAATTTTTATACGCCTGTATATGGCTGAAAATGTCCGTTTCTATATTCTCCAAAGAAAGGGATTCTGAACTGGTACATACACACATCATTTTAACTCTGTAAGTTGAATGTACAGCTTTACATCCATTCTGCTGGATAGCTCCGTTTTTTTTTTAGTTCTTGTTTTTTTTTGAGTCAGACATTTCTCATTACAGAGTATACTCCCATTCACTCTGGAATATAGAAAACGCAGGTTTTAGAAGAAACGTGTTTCCAACTCGCTGAATCTAAACATAGATGCAACTTCCTAAGGTGAACCAACACACAGCAGAACAGTTTGAAATGTACGTATCTCCTGTGTTTTAAACGCAGTCTTCCTGTTAATTCTTATATGCCAGTATATGGCTGGAAATATCCGTTTCTAGATTCTCCAAAGAAATGGTTTCTGAACTGCTACATACACAGATCAGCTTAACTCTGTAAGTTAAACGTACAGATTGAGAACCATTATGGTAGACAGCTCTGTTTTATTTTTAGAGCCAGATATTTCTCATTACAGTGTATATTCCAATTCACTCTGGAATACACAAACTCAGCTTTTAGACGAAACGTGATTCCAACTCGCTGAATCTAAACATAGTTGCAACTTCCTAAGGTGAACTAACACACAGCAAAGCAGTTTGAAATATACGTTTCTCCTGTCTTTTAGACGCAGTCTTACTCCTAATTCTTCCATGCCTGTATATGGCTGGAAATATCTGTTTCAAGATTATCCAAAGAAAAGATTTCTGAACTGCTGCACACACACATCAGTTTAACTCTGTAAGTTGATTGTACATCCTGACAACCATTTTGCTAGGTAGCTCCGTTTTTGTTTTAGAGCAAAACACTTCTCATTACAGCCTATACTTCCATTCACTTTGGAATATCCAAACGCAGCTTTTGGAAGAATCGTGTTTATGACTCGCTGAATCTAAACATAGATCCAATTTCCTAAGGTGAATGAACACAAAGCAGAAGAGTTTGAAATATACGTTTCTCCTGTGTTTTAAACGCAGTCTTACTGCTAATTCTTTTTTTCCCCCATTTTTATTTGTTTTATTGCATTTTAGGTTTTGGGGTACATGTGAAGAACATGCAATATTGTTGCATAGGTACACACGTGGCAGTGTGATTTGCTGCCTTTCTTCCCGTCACCTTCATCTGGCATTTCTCCCCTTGCTATCTCTCCCCTGCTCCCCACCCCCCACCGTGCCTCCCCTATTTCCCCCCAACTGACCCCAGTGTGTACTGCTCCCCTCCCTGTGTCCATGTGTTCTCATTGTTCAACACCCGCCTATGAGTGAGAACATGCAGTGTTTGATCTTCTGTTCTTCTGTCAGTTTGCTGAGAATGATGGTTTCCAGGTTCATCCATGTCCCTACAAAGGACCCAAACTCTTCGTTTTTGGTGGATGCATAATATTCCATGGTGTATATGTGCCACATTTTCCCTATCGAGTCTATCGCCGATTGGCATTTGGGTTGGTTCCAGGTCTCTGCTCTTGTAAACAGTGCTGCAATGAACATTCGTGTGCACGTGTCCTTTTAGTAGAACGATTTGTAATCCTTTGGATATATACCCAGTAATGGAATGGCTGGGTTAAATGGAATTTCTACTTCTAGGTCACTGAGGAATCGTCACACTGTCTTCCACAATGGTTGAACTAATTTACACTCCCACTAACAGTGTAAAAGTGTTCCTATATCTCCACATCCTCTCCAGCATCTGTTGTCTCCAGATTTTTTAATGATCGCCATTCTAACTGGCGTGAGATGGTATCTCAATGTTGTTTTGATTTGCATTTCTCTGATGACCAGTGATGATGAGCATTTTTTCATATGTTTGTTGGCCTCACGTATGTCTTCTTTTGTAAAGTGTCTGTTCATATCCTTTGCCCACTTTTGAATGGGCTTGTTAGTTTTTTTCTTGTAAATCTGTTTTAGTTTTTTGTAAAATCTGGATATCAGCCCTTTGTCAGATGGGTAAACTGCAAAATTTTTTCCCATACTGTTGGTTACCGATTCACTCTAATGATTGTTTCTTTTGCTGTGCAGAAGCTGTGGAGTTTGATTAGGTCCCATTTGTCTATTTTGGCTTTTGTTGTCAATGCTTTTGGTGTTTTGATCATGAATTCCTTGCCAACACCTATGTCTTGAATGGTTTTGCTTAGATTTTCTTCTAGGGTTTTTATGGTGTTATGCCTTATGTTTAAGTATTTAATCCATCTGGAGTTAATTTTAATGTAAGGTGTCAGGAAGGGGTTCAGTTTCTGCTTTCTGCACATGGCTAGCCAGCTTTCCCAACACCATTTCTTGAACAGGGAATCCTTTCCCCATTGCTTGTTTTTGTCTGGTTTGTCAGAGATCCGATGGTTGTAGATATGTTGTGTTGCCTCAGAGACCTCTGTTCTGTTCCCTTGGTCTATATCTCTGTTTTGGTACCAGTGCTATGCTGTTTTGATTACTGTAGACTTGTAGTATAGTTTGAAGTCCGGTAGTGTGATGTCTCACGCTTTGTTCTTTTTGCTTAGAATTGACACGGCTATGCGGGCTCTCTTTTGGTTCCATATGAAGCTTAAGGTGTTCTTTCCAGTTCTGTGAAGAACGTCATTGGTAGCTTGATGGGGATAGCATTGAATCTGTAAATTACTTTGGGTGGTATGGCCATTTTCACAATATTGATTCTTCCTAACCATGAACATGGAATGTTTTTCCATCTGTTTATGTCCTCTCTTATTTTGTCGAGCAGTGGCTTGTAGTACTCCTTGAAGAGGTCTGTTAAGTTCCTTGTTAGTTGTATACTATATTAAATAGCAGTGGTGAGAGAGGGCATATATATCTGGTGCCACATTGCAAGGGGAATGCTCCCAGTTTTAGCCCATTCCATGTGATATTGGCTGTTGGTTTGTCATAAATAGCTTTTATGATTTTGAGATACGTTCCATCAATACCTAGCTTATTGAGGGTTTTTAGCATAAAGGGCTGTTGAATTTTATCAACGGCCTTCTCTGCATCAATTGAGATAATCATGTGGTTTTTGTCTTTGGTTCTGTTTATGTGGTGAATTACGTTTATAGACTTGCGTATGTTGAACCAGCCTTGCATCCCCGGGATGAAGCCTACTTCATCATGGTGGATAAGCTTTTCGATGTGCTGTTGCAATCGGCTTGTCAGTATTATATTGAAGATTTTTGCATCTATGTTCATCATGGATATTGGCCTGAAGTTTTCTTTTCTTGTTGAGTCTCTGCCGGGTTTTAGAATCAGGATGATGTTGGTGTCATAAAATGATTTGGGAAGAATTCCCTCTTTTTGTATTGTTTGGAATAGTTTCAGAAGAAATGGTACCAGCTCCTCTTTGTATGTTTGGTAGAATTCAGCTGTGAACCCATCTGGACCTGGGCTTTTTTTGGGTGGTAAGCTCTTAATTGCTGCCTCAACTTCAGACCTTGTTATGGGTCTGTTCAGGGTTTCGGCTTCTTCCTGGTTTAGGCTTGGGAGGAGGTAGGTGTCAAGGAATTTATCCATTTCTTCCAGGTTTATTAGTTTATGTGCATAGAGATTTTTGTAATAATCTCTGATGATGGTTTCAATTTCTATGGAATCTGTGGTGATATCTCCTTTATCGTTTTTTATTGCATCAATTTGGTTATTCTCTCTTTTCTTTTTTATTAATCTGGCTAGTGGTCTCTCTATTTTGTTGATCTTTTCAAAAAACCAGTTCCTGGATTTATTGATTTTTTGAAGGGTTTTTTGTGTCTCTATCTCCTTCAGTTCTGCTCTGATCTTAGCTATTTCTTGTCTTCTGCTAGACTTTGAGATTTTTTGATCTTGCTCCTCTAGCTCTTTCAGTTTTGACGATAGGGTGTCAATATTTGATCTCTCCTTGCTTCTCATGTGGGCACTTATTGCTATATATTTTCCTCTAGAGACTGTTTTAAATGTGTCCCAGAGATTCTGGTATGTTGTGTCTTCGTTCTCATTGGTTTCGAAGAACATCTTTATTTCTTTCTTCATTTCATTGTTTATCCAGTCAACATTCAAGAGCAAGTTGTTCAGTTTCCATGAAGCTGTGTGCTTCTGGGTTAGTTTTTGTATTCTGAGTTCTAACTTGATTGCACTGTGGTCTGAGAGACTGTTTGTTAAGATTTCCGTTCTTTTGTGTTTGCTGAGGAGTGATTTACTCCCAATTATGTGGTCAATTTTAGAGTAGGTGTGATGTGGTGCTGAGAAGAATGTATATTCTGTGGATTTGGGGTGGAGAGTTCTGTAAATGTCTATTAGGTTTGCTTGGTCCAGGTCTG
>NW_022437208.1:219048-223960 GCF_009761245.1 Sapajus apella
TGGCGTTTTGGTCATGAAGTCCTTGCCTACACCTACGTCCTGAATGGTTTTGCCTAGATTTTCTTCTAGGGTTTTTATGGTGTTAGGTCTTATGTTTAAGTCTTTAATCCATCTGGAGTTAATTTTAGTGTAAGGTGTCAGGAAGGGGTCCAGTTTCTGCTTTCTGCACATGGCTAGCCAGCTTTCCCAACACCATTTATTGAACAGGGAATCCTTTCCCCATTGCTTGTTTTTGTCTGGTTTGTCAAAGATGAGATGGTTGTAGAAAGGTTGTGTTGCCTCCGAGACCTCTGTTCTGTACTATTGGTCTATATCTCTGTTTTGGTACCAGTACCATGCTGTTTTCATTACTGTAGCCTTGTAGTATAGTTTGAAGTCTGGTATTATGATGCCCCCCGCTTTGTTCTTTTTGCTTAGAATTGACTTGGCTATGCGGGCTCTCTTTTGGTTCCATATGAAGTTTAAGGTGGTTTTTTCCAGTTCTGCAAAGAAGGTCATTGGTACCTTGATGGGGATAGCATTGAATCTGTAAATTACTTTGGGCAGTATGGCCATTTTCACGATATTGATTCTTCCTAACCATGAACATGGGATGTTTCTCCATCTGTTTGTGTCCTCTCTTAGAAGAAGCCTGTTTCCAACTCGCTGAATCTAAACCTAGATTGAACTTTGGAAGGTGATCGTACACACAGCAGAGCAGTTTGAAATATACGTTTCTCCTGTGTTTTGGACACAGTCTTACTGCTAATTCTTATATGCCTGTATATGACTGGAAATATCTGTTTCTAGATTCTCCAAAGGAAATTTTCTGAACTACTACATACACACATCAGTTTAACTCAGTAAGTTCAATGTAAACCTTGAAAACCATTCTAGTACATAGCTCCGTATTTGCTTTAGAGCCAGATATTTCTCATTACACAATATTCTCCCAAAGACTCTGGAATATCCAAACGCAGCTTTAGAATACACGTGTTTCTAACTCCCTTAATCTAAACATTGATACAATTTCCTAAGGTGAACAAACACACAGCAGAGCAGTTTGAAATATACGTTTCTGCTGTGTTTTAGTTGCAGTCTTACAGCTAATTCTTATACACATGAATAAGACTGTAATTATCCGTTTCTAGATTTTCCAAAGAAAGGATTTCTGAAATGCTACATACACACATCAGTTTAAGTCTGCAAGTTGGATGTACACCTTGACAACCATTGGGTTAGATAGCTCCGTTTTTGTTTTAGCATCATATATTTCTCATTACACCGTATACCCCCAACCCTTTTGGAATATCCAAACTCTGCTTTTGGAAGAAACGTATTTGCAACTCTCTGAATGTAAACATAGATGAAACTTCCTAAGGTGAACCAACACACAGCAGAGCAGTTTGAAATATATGTTTCTCTTGTGTTTTAGATGCAGTCTTACTGATGCTTCTTATATGCCTACATATAGCAGGAAATATCCGTTTCTAGATTCCCCAAAGAAATCGTTTCTGAACTGCTACATACATATATCAGTTTAACTCTGTACGTTAAATGGGCACCTTGAAAACCATTCTGCTAGATAGTTCCATTTTTGTTTTAGAGCCAGATATTTCTTATTACAACATACACTTCCCTTCACTCTGAAATATCCAAATGCAGCTTTTAGAAGAAACGTTTTTCAAACCCGCTGAATCTGAATATAGATACAACGTACTAAGATGAGCCAACAAACAGCAGAGCAGTTTGAAATGTAAGTTTCTCCTGTGTTTTAGACGCAGTCTGACTGCTAATTCTTATATGGATGTATACGACTGGAAATATTTTTTTCTAGATTCTCCAACTAAAGGGTTTCTGAACTGCTGCAGATGCACATCAATTTATGTCTGCAAGTTGAATGCACAGCTTGACATCCATTCTGTTACATAGCTCCGTTTTGGTTTTAGAGCCAGATGTTTCTTATTGCAGCATGTACTCCAATTACCTCTGGAATATCCAAATGCTGCTTTTAGAAGCCTGTTGCTAACTCGCTGAATCTAAACATAGATACAACTTCGGAAGATGATCGTACACACAGCAGAGCAGTTTGAAATAGATGTTTCTCCTGTGTTTTAGACACAGTCTTACTGCTAATTCTTATATGCCTGTATATGACTGGAAATATCCGTTTCTAGATTCTCCAAAGGAAAGTTTTCTGAACTACTACATACACACATGAGTTTAACTCTGTAAGTTGAATGTCAACCTTGAAAACCATTCTAGTACATAGCTCTGTGTTTGCTTTAGAGCCAGATATTTCTCATTACACAATATTCTCCCAATGACTCTGGAATATCCAAATGCAGCTTTAGAATACACGTGTTTCTAACTCCCTTAATCTAAACATAGATACAACTTCCTAAGGTGAACAAAAACACAGCAGAGCAGTTTGAAATATACATTACTGCTTTGTTTTAGATGCAGCCTTACAGCTAATTCTTATATGCATGAATAAGACTGGAATTATCCTTTTCTATATTCTCCAAAGAAAGGGTTTCTGAACTGCTACCTACACACATCAGTTTATCTCTGTCAGTTGATTTTACACCTTAAAAACCATTCTGCTAGATAACTCCATTTTTGTTTTAGAGTCAGATATTTCTCATTACAGCCTACGCTTACATTCACTCTGGAATATCCAAACGCAGCTTTTAGAAGAATCGTGTTTGTAACTCGCTGAATCTAAATACGGATGCAACTTCTTAAACTGAAAAAACTCACAGCAGAGAAGTATGAAAGATACGTGTCTCCTTTGTTTTAGACGGAGTTTTACTGGTAATTCTTACATGCCTGTATATCACTGGAAATATTCTTTTCTAGATTCTCCAAAGAAAGCGTTTCTTAATGTCTGCATACACACGAATGTATAACTCTGTAAGTTGATTCCACAACTTGACAGCTATTCTGCTAGATAGCTTGGTTTCTGTTTTAGCACCAGACATACCTGATGATATCCTATACTCCCATTCACTCTGGAATATCCCATCGCAGCTTTTAGAAGAAACCTCTTTCGAACCTGCTAAATCTAAACATAGGTGCAACTTCCTAAGTTAAACGAACACACAGCAGAGCATTTTGAAATATACATTTCTCCTGTGGTTTAGGGACAGTCTTACTGCTAATTCTTATATGCCCTTTACGGCTGTAAATATCTGTTTATAGATTTACTAAAGAAAGTGTTTCTGAAGTCCTGCATTCACACATCAGCTTAACTCTGTATGTTGATTGTACACCTTGACAACCATTCTGCTAGATAGCTTCATTTCTGTTTTAGAGCCGCATATTTCTCATTACAGCCTATATTCCCATTCAGTCTGGAATATCCAAAGGCAGATTTTGAAGAAACTTGTTTCTAATTCGCTGAATCGAAACACAGATGCAACTTCCTAAGGTGAATGAACACACAGCAGAGCACTTTGAAAGATATGTTTCTCCTGTGTTTTGGACACAGTCTTACTGCTAATTCTTATATGCCAGTATACGACTGGAAATATCTGTTTCCAGATACTTCAAGGTAAGAGTTTCTGAACTGCTGCATACACACATCAGTTTAACTTTGTACTATGAATGTACACCTTGAAAAGCATTCTGCTAGATATCTCCGTTTTTGTTCAGAGCCAGATATTTCTCATTACAGCCTATATTCCCATTTTCTCTGGAATATCCAATCGCAGCTTTTAGAAGAAATGTGTTTCTAATTCGCTGAAACTAAACAAAAATGCAACCTGCTAAAGTGAACGAACACACAGCACAGCCGTTTGAAAGATACGTTTCTCCTGAATTTTAGATGCAGACTTACCACTAATTCTCATACGCCTGTAAATCGGTGGAAATATCTGTGTTTAGATTCTCAAAAGAAAGTGTCTGCTGTATACAAATAACAGTTTAACTCTGTAAGTTGATAGTACACCTTGACAATCATTATGCTACATAGCTCCGTTTTTTTTATACAGCCAGATATTTCTCATTACAGCCTATACTCCCATTCACTCTGGAATACCTATACGCAGATTATGGAAGATACATGTTTTTAACTCGCTGAATTTAAACAGAGATGCAATGTCGTAAGGTGAAGGAACACACAGCAGAGCAGTTTGAAACACACGTTGTTCCTGTGCTTTGGATGCAGCCTTACTGCGAATGGTTTTGTGCCCTCCATGGCTGGAAAAATCTGTTTCTAGATTCTGTATGGAAAGGGTTTCTGAACCTCTGCATAGACATGTCAGTTTACCTCTGTAAGCTGTATGTAAGCCTTGACAATCATTAAGCTAGATAGCTGCATTTTTGTTTTAGAGCAAGATATTTCTCATTACAGCCTATACTCCCATTCACTCTGGAATATCCAAATGCAGCTTTCAGAAGAAACATGTTTCTAGCTCTCTGAACCTAAACATACATGCCACTTACTAAGGTTAACGAAGGCACAGCAGAGTATTTTGAAACATATATTTCCCCTATCTTTTAGATGCAGTCTTACTGCTAATTTCTATATGCCTGTATATGGCTGGAAATATCTGTTTCTAGATTCTCCAGGGAAAGCGTTTCTGAACAGCTGCATAAACACATCAGTTTAACTGTGTAAGTTGATTTTATACTTTGACAAACTTTCTGCTAGGTAGCTTCGTTTTTGTTTTAGACCCAGATAATTATCATTAAGCCTATGCTCGCATTCACTCCAGAAGATCCAAGACCGCTCCGTTTCTGTTTTAGAGCCAGATATTTCCCATTGTAGCCTATATGACAATGGACTCTGGAATATCCAATCCCAGCTTTTAGAAGAAACGTGTTTCTAATTCGCTGTATCTAAACATAGATGCAACTACCTAAGGTGAACGAACGCACATCAGAGCAGTTTGAAAGGTACGTTTCTTCTGTGTTTTAGATGCAGTCT
>NW_022437208.1:223970-292545 GCF_009761245.1 Sapajus apella
AGCTTGACAACCATTCTGCTGGATAGATCCGTTTTTGTTTTAAGGCCGGATATTTCTCATTACAGCCTATATTCACATTTATCGTAGAATATCCAAACGCAGCTTTTAGAAGAAACGTGTTCCTAACTTGCTGAATCTAAACATAGATGCAACTTCCTAAGCTGAACGAACCCACAGCACAGCAGTTTCAAAGATACATTTCTCCTGTGTTTTAGGCCCAGTCTTACTGCTAATTCTTAAATGCCTGTATATGGCTGGAAATATCTCTTTGTAGATTTCATAAAGAAAGGATTTGTGAACTGCTGCATACACACATCAGTTTAACTATGTCAGCTGAATGTTAACATTGCCAATCATTCTGCTAGATAACTTCATTTTTGTTTTAGAGTCAGATATTCCTCATTACAGCCTATACTTCCATTCACACTGGAATATCGAATCCCAGCTTATAGAAGAAACGTGTTTCTAACTAGGTAAATCTAAACATAGATGCAAATTCCTACGTTGAAGGATCACACAGCAGAGCAGTTTGAAAGGCACGTTTCTTCTGCATTTTAGATGCAGTCTTACTGCTATTTCTTATATGCCTGCATTTGGCCGGACATGTCTCGTTTTAGATTCTCCCCAGAAAGGGTTTCTGAACTGGTGCATACACATAGAAATTTACTTCTGTAAGTTGAATGCTGACATTGAAAAGCATACTGTTAGATAGCTTCGTTTTCCTTTTAGAGCCAGATATTTCTCATTACAGCCTAGACTCCCATTTATTATGGAACATCCAAACGCTGCTCCGAGAAGACAGGTGTTTCTAACTTACTGAATGTAAACACAGATGCAACTCCCTAAGGTGAACGTACACACAGCAGAGCAGTTTGAAATGTAAGATTCTTCTGTGTATCAGATGCAGTCTTACCGCTGTTTCTGATATGCCTGCATTTGGCCTGAAATATCTGTTTTTAAATTGTCTCCAGAAAAGGTTTCCGAACTGCTGTATACACAAAGCAATTTACCTTTGTAAGTTGAATGCACACATTGAAAACCATTTTGTTAGATAGCTCCGTTTTCCTTTTAGTGCCAGATATTCTTCATTAAAGCATATACTCCCATTCACTCTGGTATATGCAAACGCTGGTCCTATAAGAAAGGTGTTTCTAACTCGCTGCATCTAAACCTACAAACAGCTCCCTAAGGTAAATAAACACACAGCAGAGCAGTTTGAAAGATACGTTTCTTCTGTGTTCTAGATGCAGTCTTTCTGCTATTGTCTATATGCCTGGTTTTGGCTGGAAATGTCTGTTTTGAGATTCTCCCCAGAAAGAGTTTTGGAACTGATGCATACACACATGAGTTTAACTCTTTAAGTTGAGTGTACACGTTGACCACGATTATGTTAGATATCTCCGTAATTGTTTTTGAGCCAGGTATTTCTCAATACACCATATACTCCCATTCACTCTTTAATAACCAAACGATGCTCCTAAAATAAAGGTCTTTCTAACTCGCTGAAACTAAACATTGATTCAACATCCTCAGGTGAACGAACACACAGCAGAGCAGTTTGAAACATGTTTCTTCTGAATTTAAACGAATTTTTACTGCTATTTCTTATATGCCTGCATTTGGCTGCAATTGTCTGTTTTTAGATTGTCCCCTGAAGGGTTTCTGAGCTGCTGCATACACACAGCAGTTTCACTCTGTACGTTGAATGCACACATTGACAACCATTGAGTTAGATAGCTCTGTTTTCCTTTTGGAGCCAGATATTTCTCATTACAGCATACACTCCCATTCACTCTGGAATATCCAAACACTGCTCCTAGAATAAAGGTGTTTCTGTCTCGCTCAATCTAAACACAGTTGCAACTGCGTAAGATGAATGAACACACAGAGGAGCAGTTTGAAAGATACGTTTCTTCTGTGTTTTAGTCAAATTCTTACTTGTATTTCTTATATGCTTGCATTTGGCTGTATATGTCTCCTTTTAGATTCTCCCCAGAAGGAGTTTCTGAACTGCTGCATACACACAGCAGTTTAACTCTGTAAATTGAAAGTACACCTTGACAACCATCCTGGTAGATACCTCCGTTTTGGCTTCAGAGCCAGATAATTCTCATTAAAGCACATACTCCCTTTCACTCTGGATTAGCGACAAATATCTGTCCCTAGATTCTCTAAAGAAAGGGTTTCTGAACTGCTACATAAACACATCAGTTTAACTCTGTAAGTTGAATGTAAACCTTGACAACCATTCTGCTAGATAACACCATTCTTTTTTAGAGCCAGATATTGGTCATTACAGCATATACTGCCATTCATTCTGGAATATCCAAACGCAGCTTTTAGAAGAAACGTGTTTCCAACTCGCTGATTCTAAACATAGATGCAACTTCCTAAGGTGAACGAACACACAGCAGAGCAGTTTGAAATATACATTTTTCCTGTGTTTTAGACGCAGTCTTATTTCTAATTCTTATATGCCTGTATATGGCTGGAAGTAATCGTTTCTAGAATCACCAAAGAAAAGATTTCTGAACTACTACATACACACGTCATTACAGCATGTAGTCCCATTCAGTCTGTAATATTCAAACGCTGATTTTAGAAGAAACGTGTTTCTAATTTGCTTCATGTAAACATAGATACACCTTCCTAAGTTGGACAAACACACAGCAGAGCGGTTTGAAATATACGTTTGTCCTGTGTTCTAGAGGCAATATTACTGCTATTTCTTATATACCTGTATATGGCTGCAAATATCCGTTTCTAGATTCTCCAAAGAAAGTGTTTCTGAACTGCCACATACACACATATGTTTAATCCTGTACGTTGAAGGTACAGCTTGACATCCATTCCTCTAGACAGTTCCGTTTTTGTTTTAGAGCCTGATGTTTCTCATTACAGCATATAGTCCCATTCACTCTTGAATATCCAAACTTAGCTTTTAGAAGAAACCTCTTTCTAACTCGCTGAATCTAAACAAAGATGCAACTTACTAAGGTGAATGAACACACAGCAGAGCAATTTGAAATATACGTTTCTCCTTTGTTTTAGACGCAGTCTTACTGCTCATTTTTATATGCCTGTATATGGCTGGAAATATCCGTTTCTAGATGCTCCAAAGAAACGGTTTCTGAACTGCGACATACACACATCAGTACACCTTGACAACCACTCTGCTATATAGTTCCGTTTTTGTTTTAGTGCCAGGCATTTCTTATCACAGCCTGTACTCCCATTCACTCTGGAATATCCAAACGCAGCTTTTAGAAGAAACGTGTTTCTAGCTCGCGGTATCTAAACATAGATGCAACTTCCTAAGGTGAACGAACACAAAGCAGAGCAGTTTGAAATATACGTTTCTCCTGTGTTTTAAACACAGTCTTACTGCTAATTCTTATATGCCTGTATATGGCTGGAAATATCCGTTTCTAGAATCTCCAAGGAAAAGATTTCTGAGCTGCTACATACACACATCAGTTGAACTCCACAAGTTGAATGTACACCTTGACAACTGTTCTGATAGATAGCTTGTTTTTTGGTTTAGATCCACATAATTCTTATTACAGCATATGTTCCCATACACTCTGGAATATCCAATCGCCACTTTTAGAAGAAACGTGTTTCTAATTTGCTGAACCTAAACATAGTTGGAACTTCCTAACGTGAAGGAAAGCACAGGCGAGCAGTTTGAAATATATGTGTCTCCTGTGTTTTAGACGCAGTCTTACTGCTAATTCTTATGTGCCTTTATATGCCTGAAAGTATCTGTGTCTAGATTCTCCAAAGAAAGTGTTTCCGAACTGCTACATCCACACATCAGTTTACCTCTGTAAGTTTAATGTACAGCTTGACAACCATTCTGCTAGATACGTCCGTTTTTCTTTTAAAGCGAGATATTACTCATTACAGCGTATACTCCCATTCACTCTAGAATATAAAAACTCAGCTTTAAGAAGAAACGTATTTCCAAATTGCTGAATCTAAACATAGATGCAACTTCCTAAGTTGAATGAACACAGCAGAGCAGTTTGAAATATCCGTTTCTCCTGTGTTTTAGACACAGTCTTACTGTTTATTCTGATATGCCTTTATATGGCTGGAAATATCAGTTTCCGGATTCTCTAAAGAAATGGTTTCTGAACTGCTACATACACACATCAGTTTAACGCTGTAAGTTGAATGCACATCTTGACAACCATTCAGCTAGATAGTTCCGGTTTTGTTTTAGAGCAAGATATTTCTGTTTACAGCATATAACCCTTTCACTCTGAAATATCCAAACGCAGCTTCTAAAAGAAACATGTTTCTCACCTGCAGAATCTCAACATGGATGCAAATTCTTTTTTTTTTTCCCATTTATTTATTTTATTGCATTTTACATTTTGGGGTACATGTGAAGAACATGCAAAATTGTTGCATAGGAACACACGTGGCAGCGTGATTTGCTGCCTTCCTCCCCATCACCTACATCTGGCATTTCTCCCCTTGCTATCTCTCCCCACTATAAGGACACATGTACACGAATGTTCATTGCAGCACTGTTTACAATAGCAAAGACCTGGAACCAACCCAAATGCCCATCGACGATAGACTGGATAGGGAAAATGTGGCACATATACACCATGGAATATTATGCAGCCATCAGAAACGATGAGTTTGGATGCAAATTCTTAAGGTGAGCCAAAACAGATCAGAGCACTTTGAAATATAGGTTTCTCCTGTGTGTTAGACGCACACCTACTGGTAATTCTTACTTGCCTGTTTATGGCTGGAAATATCCATTTTTAGATTTTCCAAAGAAAGGGTTTCTAAACTGCTACGTACAAACTTCTGTTTAACTCTGTAAGTTGAATGTACTACTTTGAAAACCAGTGTGCTAAATAGCTCCGTTTTTGCTTTAAAGCCACATATTTCTCATTAGAACGTATACTCCCATTCACTCTGTAATATCCAAACGTAGCTTTTTGAAGAAACGTGTTTCTAACTCACTGAATATAAACATAGATGAATCTTCCTTAGGTCAATGAACACAGCAGAGAAGTTTGAAATATACGTTTCCCTGTGTTTTAGATGCAGTTTTACTGCTAATTCTTATATGCCTGTATATTCCTGGAAATAACGTTTTCTAGATTCTCCGAAGAGAGTGTTTCTGAACTGCCACATACACACATCTGTTTAAACCTGTAAATTGAATGTACAGCTTGACAACTATTGAGCTAGTTAGCTCCGTTTTTGTTTTAGAGCCAGATCGTTCTCATTACGGCATACACTCCCATTCACTCTGTAATATCCAAACGTAGCTTTTAGAAGAAATCGGTTTCTCACTCGTTGAATATGAATGTAGATGCAACTTGTTAAGGTGAAGAAAGACACAGCACGGCAGTCTGAAATATAGGTTTCTCTTGGGTTTACATGCAGTCTTACAGTCTTCCTGCTAATTCTTATATGCCTGTATATGGCTGGAAATATCTGTTCCTCGATTCCATTAAGAAAGCGTTTGTGAACTGCTGCATACACACATCAGTTTATCTATGTCAGTTAAATGTAAACCTTGACAACCATTCTTGTAGATATCTCCGTTTTTATTTTAGAGCCAGATATTTCTCATTACAGCGTATACTTCCATTCACACTGGAAAATCCAAACCCAGCTTTTAGTAGAAACGTATTTCTAACTCGCTGAACCTAAACATAGATGCAAAATCCTAAGGTGAACGATCACACAGTAGAGCAGTTTGAAATATATGTTTCTGCTGTGTTTTAGATGCAGTCTTACTGCTAATTCTTATATGCCTGCATATGACTGCAAATATCTGTATCTAGATTATGTATAGAAGGATTTCCCAATTCCTGCATACACATATTAGTTTATCTCGGTACATTGATTGTACACCTTGACAACCATTCTGCTAGATTGCTTCGTTTTTGTTTTAGAGCCAGATATTTCACATTACAGCCTATACTCCCATTCACTCTGGAATATCAAACGCAGATTTTAGAAGAAACGTGTTCCTAACTCGCTGAATCTAAACATAGATACAAATTCCTCAGGTTAATGAACACACAGAAGAGCAGTTGGAAAAATACGCTTCTCCTCTGTGTTAGATACAGTCTTACTGCTAATTCTTAAAAGCCTGTATATGGCCTGAAATATGTATTTCTAGATACCATAAAGAAAGGGTGTCTAATTTGCTGCATGCACACATCAGTTTAACTATGTAAGTTGAATGGTGAGCTTGACAACCATTCTGCTAGATAGGTCCGTTTTTGTTTTAGGGCCAGGTATTTCTCTTTACAGCCTATATTCACATTTATTGTAGAATATCCAAAAGTAGCTTTTAGAAGAAACGTTTTTATAACTTGCCGAACCTAAACATAGATGCAACTTCCTAAGGTGAACGAATCCACAGCACAGCAGTTTCAAAGATACGTTTCTCCTGTGTTTTAGACGCAGTCTTACTGCTAATTCTTAAATGCCTGTATATGGCTGGAAATATCTCTTTCTAGGTTCCATAAAGAAAGGGTTTGTGAAGTGCTGCATACACACATCAGTTTAAGTATGTCAGTTGAATGTTAACATTTACAACCATTCTGCTAGATAACTCCGTTTTTGTTTTAGAGTCAGATATTCCTGATTACAGCCTGTACTTCCATTCACACTGGAATATCGAATCCCAGCTTATAGAATAAACATGTTTCTAACTAGGTAAACCTAAACATAGATGCAAATTCCTACTTTAAACGATCACACAGCAGAGCAGTTTGAAAGGTACGTTTCTTCTGTGTTTTAGATGCAGTCTTACTGCTATTTCTTACATGCCTGCATTTGGCCAGAGAATTCTGGTTTTAGATTCTCCCCAGAAACGGTTTCTGAACTGGTGCATGCACACAGTAATTTACATTTGTAAGTTGAATCCCGACATTGTAATGCATTCTCTTAAATAGCTTCGTTTTCCTTTTAGAGCCAGATATTTCTGATTACAGCCTATACTCCCATTTATTCTGGAACATCCAAATGCTGCTCCGAGAACAAAGGTGTTTCTAACTGGCTGAATGCAAACATAGATGCAACTCCCTAAGGTGAACGTACACACAACAGAGCAGTTTGAAAGGCAAGTTTCTTCTGTGTTTTAGATGCAGTCTTACCGCTGTTTCTGATATGCCTGCATTTGGCCAGAAATCTCTGTTTTAGATTGTCTCCAGAAAACGTTTCCAAACTGCTGTATACACAAAGCAGTTTAACTTTGTAGGTTGAATGCCCACATTGAAAACCATTTTGTTAGATAGCTCCATTTTCCTTTTAGTGCCAGATATCCTTCATTACAGCATATACTCCCATTCACTCTGGTATATCCAAACGCTGGTCCTATAAGAAAGGTGTTTCTAGCATGCTGCATCTAAATGTACAAGCAGCTCCCTAAGGTGAATAAACACACAGCAGAGCTGTTTGAAAAGTGTGTTTCTTCTGTGTTGTAGATGCAGTCTTACTGCTATTGCTTATATGCCTGGTTTTGGCTGGAAATGTCTGTTTTGAGATTCTCCCCAGAAAGGGTTTTGGAACTGCTCCATACCCACATAAGTTTAACACTTTAAGTTGAATGCACACCTTGACCACGATTCTGTTAGATAGCTCCGTATTTGTTTTGAGGCAGATATTTGTCATTACAGATTATACTCGCATTCACTCTTTAATATCCAAACGATACTCCTAAAATAAAGGTCTTTCTAACTCGCTGAAACTGAACATAGATGCAATATCCTCAGGTGAACGAACACACAGCAGAGCAGTGTGAAATATACGTTTCTTCTGAGTTTTAAACGAATTTTTACTGCTATTACTTATATGCCTGCATTCGGTTGGAAATGTGTTTTTAGATTGTCCCCAGAAGGGTTTCTGAGCTGCTGCATGCACACATGAGTTTAACTTTCTAAGTTGAATGTACACCATCAGAACAATTCTGCTAGATAGCTCCAATTTTTTTTAGAGCCAGATATTTCTCATTACAGCCTATGCTCCCATTCACTCTGGAATATTCAAACGCAGCTTTTAGAAGCAACGTATTTGTAGCTTGCTGAATGTAAACATTGATGCCACTTCTTAAGGTGAAAGAACACAGAAGAGAGCAGTTTCAAAGATAAGTTTCTGCTGTGTTTTAGACACTGTTACTGCTAATTCTTATATACCTCTATATGGCTGGAAATATCGGGTTCTAGATTCTCCAAAGAAAGGGTTTCTGAACTGCTGTATAGACACATCAGCTTATCTCTTTAAGTTGATTGTACACCTTGGCAAACATTCAGCTAAATAGCTCTGTTTTTTTCTTAGAGCCAAATATTTCTATTTACAGCATATAGCCCCATTCCCTCTGGAACATCCAAATGCTGATTTTAAAAGAAACACGTTTCTAACTCGCTGAATCTAAACATAGATGCAACTTCATAAGGTGATCATACACACAGCAGAGCAGTTTGAAATATACGTTTCTGCTGTGTTTTCAACGCTGTCTTTCTGCTAATTCTTATGTGCCTGTATATGGCTGAAATCCGTTTCCAGATTCCCCAAAGAAATGGTTTCTGAACTGCTACATACACACATCAGTTTAACTCTGCAAGCTGAATATACTGAATATACACTTTGACAACCTTTCTTCTAGATAGCTCTGTTTTCTATTTTAGAGCCGGATATTTCTCATTACAGCATATAGCCCCATTCCCTCTGGAATACCAAAATGCTGCTTTTAGAAGAAACATGTTTCTTACTCGCTGAATCTAAACATAGATGCAACTTCCTAAGGTGAATGAACAGACAGCAGAGCAGTTTGAAATACACATTTCTCCTGTGTTTTAGACGCAGTCTTACTGCTATTTCTTCCCCCCCTCATTTATTTACTTTATTTCATTTTAGGTTTGGCGGTACATGGGAAGAACATGCAAAATTGTTGCATAGGTACACACGTGTCAGTTTGCTTTTCTGCCTTCCTCCCTATCACCTACATGTGGCATCTCTCCCCTTGCTATCTCTGCCCAGCTCCCTACACCTCACCGCCCCTCACCTATTTCCCCCCAACTGACCCCAGTGTGTAGTGCTCCCCTCCCTGTGTCCATGTGTTCTCATTGTTCAACACCCGCCTATGAGTGAGAACATGCCGTGTTTGATCTTCTGCTCTTCTGTCCGTTTGCTGAGAATGTTGGTTTTCAGGATCTTCCATGTCCCTACAAAGGACACAAACTCAACGTTTTTGATGGCTGCATGATATTCCATGGTGTGTATGTGTCACATTTTCCCTGTCCAATCTATCATCGATGGGCATTTGGGTTCGTTCCAGGTCTTTGCTATTGTAAACAGTGCTGCAATGAACATTCGTGTGCACGTGTCCTTATAGTAGAACGATTTATAATCCTTTGGATATATACCCAGTAACGGGATTTCTGGGTCAAATGGAATTTCTATTTCTAGGTCCTTGAGGAATCGCCACACTGTCTTCCACAATGGTTGAACTAATTTACGCTCCCACCAACAGTGTAAAAGTGTTCCTATTTCTCCACATCCTCTCCAGCATCTGTTGTCTCCAGATTTTTTAATGATCGCCATACTAACTGGCATGAGATGGTATCTCAATGTTGTTTTGATTTGCATTTCTCTGACGACCAGTGATGATGATCATTTTTTCTATATGTTTGTTGGCTTCATGTATGTCTTCTTTTGTATAGTGTCTGTTCATATCCTTTGCCCACTTTTGAATGGGCTTGTTAGTTTTTTTCTTGTAAATCTGTTTTAGTTCTTTGTAAATTCTGGATATCAGCCCTTTGTCAGATGGGTAAACTGCAAAAATTTTTTCCCATTCTGTTGGTTGCCGATTCACTCTAATTACTGTTTCTTTTGCTGTGCAGGAGCTGTGGAGTTTGATTAGGTCCCATTTGTCTATTTTGGCTTTTGATGTCAATGCTTTTGGTGTTTTGGTCACGAAGTCCTTGCCTACACCTATGTCCTGAATGGTTTTGCCTAGATTTTCTTCTAGGGTTTTTATAATGTTAGGCCTTATGTTTGAGTCTTTAATCCATCTGGAGTTAATTTTAGTGTAAGGTGTCAGGAAGGGGTCCAGTTTCTGCTTTCTGAACATGGATAGCCAGTTTTCCAAACACCATTTATTAAACAGGGAATCCTTTCCCCATTCCTTGTTTTTGTCTGGTTTGCCAAAGATCAGATGGTTGTAGATATGTTGCGTTGCCTCCGAGACCTCTGTTCTGTTCCATTTGGTCTATATCTCTGATTTGGTACGAGTACCATGCTCTTTTGGTTACTGTAGCCTTGTAGTATAGTTTGAAGCCAGTAGTGTGATGCCTCCCGCTTTGTTCTTTTTGCTTAGAATTGACTTGGCTATGCGGGCTCTCTTTTGGTTACACGTTTCTTCTAAAAGCTGCGTTTGGATATTCCAGAGTGAATGGGAGTATAGGCTGTAATTAGAAATACCTGGCTCTAAAACAAAAATGGAGCTATATAGGAGAATGGTTGTCAAGGTGTACATTCAAATTACAGAGTTAAACTGAAGTTTGTATGTGGCAGTTCAGAAACCCTTCCTTTGGAGAATCTAGAAACGGATATTTCCAGCCATATACAGGCATATAAGAATTAGCAGTATGGCTGCGCCTAAAACACAGGAGAAACGTACATTTTGAACTCTTCTGCTCTGTGTTTTTTCACTTTAGGAAGTTGCACCTATGTTTAGATTTGGTGAGTTGTAAACACGTTTCTTCTAAAAGCTGCGTTAGGATATTCCACAGTGAAAGGGATTATATGTTGTAATGAGAAATACCTGCCTCTAAAGCAAAAACGGATCTATACAGCAGAATGGTTGCAAATGTGTAAATTCAACTTACGGAGATAAACTGATATCTGTATGGAGCAGTTCAGAAAGCCTTGTTTTGAAAAATTTAGAAACATATATTTCCAGCCATACACAGGCATATAAGAATTAGCAGTAAGACTTCGTCTAAAACCCAGGAAAAACGTATACTTCAAACTGCTCTGCTGTTTGTTAGTTCACCAAACGAAGTTGCATATATGTTTAGATTCAGTGAGATGGAAACACATTTCTTCAAAAAGTAGCGTTTGGGTATTCCAGAATGAATGGGAGTATAGGCTATAATGAAAAATATCTGGCTCTGAAACAAAAACGGAGCTATCTAGCAGAATGGTTGGCAAGGTGTACATTCAACTTACAGAGTTACCTGATGTGTGTAAGTAGCAGCTCTGAAACCCTTTCTCTGGAGAATCTAGAAATGGATATTTCCAGCCATATACAGGCATATAAGAATTACCAGTATGATGGCGTCTGAAACACAGGAGAAACGTATATTTCAAACTGTTCTGCTGAGTGTTGGTTCACCTTAGGATGTTGCATCTATGTTTAGATTCAGCGAGTTGGAAACACGTTTCTTCTAAAACCTGTGTTTGGATAATCCAGAGTGAATGGGAGTATATGCTATAATGAGAAATATCTGGCTCTAAAACAAAAGTGGAGCTATATAGCAGAATGGTTGTCAAGGTGTACATTCAGCTTACAGAGTTAAACCGATGTGTGTATGTGGCAGTTCAGAAACAATTTCTTTGGAGAATCTAGAAACGGATATTTCCAGCCATATACAGGCATGTAAGAGTTAGCAGTAAGACTCCGTCTAAAACACAGGAGAAACATAAATTTCAAACTCTTCTGCTGTGTGTTTTTTCACCTTAGGAAGTTGCATGTATGTTTAGATTCGGCGAGTTGGAGACACTTTTCTTCTATAAACTGCGTTCGGATAATCCAGAGTGAATGGTAGAATATGATATAATGAGAAATATCTGGCTCTAAAACCAGAACGGAGCTATCTAGCAGAATGGTTTTCAAAGTGTACATTCAGCTTACAGAGTTAAACTGACGTGTGTATGTAGCAGTTCAGAAATGCTTTCTTTGGAGAATCTAGACACGCATGTTTCCAGCCATATACAGGCATATAAGAATTAGCAGTAAGAGTGCCTCTAAAACACAGGAGAAATGTATATTTCACACTTCTCTGTCGTGTGTTGGGTCACCTTAAGAAGTTGCATCTATGTTTAGATTCAGCGAGTTGGAAACACGTTTCTTCTAAAAACTGCGTTTTGATATTCCAGAGTGAATGTGAGTATATGCTGTAATGAGAAATATCTGGCTCTAAAACAGAAACGCAGCGATCTAGCAGAATGGTGGTCAAAGTGTACATTCAATTTACAGAGTTAAACTGATGTGTGTATGTCGCAGTTCAGGAACCCCTTCTTAGGAGAATCTAGAAAGGGATGTTTACAGCCATATACAGGCATATAAGAATTAACAGTGAGACTGCATCTAAAACACAGAAGAAATGTACATTTCAAACTGCTCTGCTGTGTTTTTGTTCACCTTAGTAAGTTGCATCTATGTTTAGATTCAGGGAGTAAGAAACACGTTTCTTCTGAAAGCTGCGTTTGGATATTCCAGAGTTACTGTGTATACGATGTAGGAGAAACATCTGTCTCTAAAACAAAAACGGAGCTATCTAGCAGGATGGTTGTCAAGTTGTGCATTCAACGTAGAGAGCTAAACTTATGTGTGTATGGAGTAGTTCAGAAACCCTTATTTTTAAGTATCGTGAAACGGATATTTCCAGCCATATACATGCATATAAGATTTAGCAGTAAGACTGCGTTTGAAACACAGGAGAAACGCATATTTCACACTGCTCTGCTTTCTGTTCACTCACCTTAGGAAGTTGCATCTTTGTTTAGATTCAGCGTGTTGGAAACACGTTTCTTCTAAAAATTGCGTTTGGATATTTCAGAGTGAATGTGAGTGTATGCTGTAATGAGAAATATCTGGCTCTAAAACAGAAATGCAGCTATCCAGCAGAATGGTTGTCAAAATGTACATTCAACTTACAGAGTTAAACTGATGTGTGCATGTAGCAGTTCAGGAATCCCTTCTTTGGAGAATCTAGAAAGGGATATTTATAGCGATATGCAGGCATATAAGAATTAGCAGTAAGACTGCGTCTAAAATACAGGAGAAACGTACATTTCAAACTACTCTGCAGTGTTTTGGTTCACCTTAGTAAGTTGCATCTATGTTTAGATTCAGTGAGTTAGAAACACGTTTCTTCTGAAAGCTGCGTTTGGATATTCCAGAGTGAATTGAAGTATAGTCTGTAATGGGAAATATCTGGCTCTAAAACAAAAACGGAGCTATCTAGCTATCTAGCTATCTAGCTCCGTATGTAACAGAATGGTTTTAAATGTGTGCATTCAGCTTACAGAGTTAATCTGCTGTGTGTATGCAGCAGTTCAGAAAGCCTTTCTTGGGATTAAAAAGAGACATATACAGCCAAATGCAGGCATGTAAGAAATACCAGTAAGAATTTGTCTAAAACACAGGAGAAACGAAACTTTCAAATTGCTCCGCTGTGTGTTCATTCAACTCATGGAGTTGCATCTATCTTTAGATTCAGTGAGATAGAACCAAATTTATTCTAGGAGCAGCGTTTGGATATTCCAGAGTGAATGCGAGTGTATGCTGTAATGAGAAATATCTGGCTCCAAAAGGAAAACGGAGCTATCTAACCCAATGGTTTTCAACGTGTGCATTCAAGTTACAGAGTGAAACTGCTGTGTGTATACAGCAGCTCAGAGACCCTTCTGGGGACAATCTAAAAACAGACATTTCCAACCGAAGTCATGCCTGTAAGTAATAGCAGTAAGAATTCGTTTAAAACTCAGAAGAAACATATGTTTCAAACCGTGCTTCTGTGTGTTCTTTCACCTGAGGAAGTTGCATCTATATTTAGTTTCACCGAGTTAGAAAGACCTTTACTTTAGGAGCATCGTTTGTATATTAAAGAGTGAATGCAAGTATATGCCGTAATGAGAAATATCTGACTCTAAAACAAATACAGAACTATCTAACAAAAATGTGGTCAAGGTGTGCATTTAACTTAAAGAATTAAACTCATGTGTGTATGCAGCAGTTCCGAAACCCTTTCTGGGGAGAATCTCAAAAGAGATATTTCCAGCCAAAACCAGGCATATAAGCAATAGCAGGAAGACTGCATCTAGAACACAGAAGAAACGTATGTTTCAAACTGCTCTGCTGTGTGTTTATTCACCTTAGGGAGCTGCTTGTACGTTTAGATGCAGCGAGTTAGAAACACCTTTCTTATAGGACCAGCGTTTAGATATACCAGAGTGAATAGGAGTATATGCTGTAATGAAGAATATCTGGCACTAAAAGGAAAACGGAGCTATCTACCAGAATGGTTTTCAAAGTGTGCATTCAACTTACAAAATTAAACTGCTTTGTGTATTCAGCAGGTCAGAAAACTTTTCTGTAGAGAATCTAAAAACAAAGATTTCAGACCAAATACAGGCATATCAGAAAGAACAGTAAGATTGCATCTAAAACATAGAAGAAACTTACCTTTCAAACTGCTCTGCTATGTGTACGTTCACCTTACGGAGTTTCATCTATGTTTACATTCAGAGAGTTAGAAACACATTTCTTGTCGGAGCAGCATTTGGATGTTCCAGAATAAATGGGAGTATAGTCTGTAATGAGAAATGTCTTGCTCTAAAAGGAAAACGAAGCTATCAAACAGAATGCTTTTCAATGTCAGCATTCAACGTACAGAAGTAAATTTCTGTGTGTATGCACCAGTTCAGAAACACTTTCTGGGGAGAATCTAAAACCAGACATGTCCGGCCAAATGCAGGCATATAAGAAATAGCAGTAAGACTGCATCTGAAACACAGAGGAAACGTACCTTTCAAACTGCTCTGCTGTGTGTTCATTCACCGTAGGTAGTTGCAACTATGTTTAGGATCAGCGAGTTAGAAACACGTTTCTTCTAAAAGCTGGGATTGGATATTCCAGAGTGAATGGTGGTATAGGCTACAGTGGGAAATATCTGGCTCTGAAACAAAAACGGAGCTATCTAGCCGAATGGTTGTAAAGATGTACATTCAACTGACATAGTTAAACTGCTGTGTGTATGCAGCAGTTCAGAAAACCTTTCTTTATGGAATCTAGAAACATATATTTCCAGCCATATACAGGCATTTTAGAATTAGCAGTAACACTGCATCAAAAACACAGGAGAAAAGTATATTTCAAACTGCTCCACTGTGTGTTTGTTCACCTAAAGAAGCTGCATCTCTGTTTAGATTCTGCGAGTTAGAAACACGTTTCTTCTAAAACTGCGTTTGGATATTCCAGAGTGAATGGGAGTGTAGTCTGTAAAGACCTTTCACAGCAAAACTGATGTGTGTATACAGCAGTTCACAAACCCTTTCTTGGAGAGTCTCAAAACAGATATTTCCAGCCATATACAGACATATGCGAATGAGTAGTAAGACTGTTTCTAAAACACAGGAGAAACATATGTTTCAAACTCCTCTGCTTTGTGTTCATTCACCTTAGGAAGTTGCATCTTTGTTTAGATTCAGCGAGTTAGAAACACGTTTCTTCTACAATCTGCGTTTGTATATTCCACGGTAAATGGAAGTATAGGATGTACTGAGAAATATCTGGCTGTAAAACAAACACGAAGCTATCTGGCAGAATCGTTGTCAAGGTGTACATACAACTTACACATTTAAACTGATGTTTGTATGCAGCAGCTCATAAACACTTTCTTTTCAGTATCTAGAAACAGATATTTCCAGTCATTTTCAGGCATATAATAATAGCGGTAAGACTGCATCTAAAACACAGGAGAAAAGTATCGTTCAAACTGCTCTGCTGTGTGACCTTTCAACTTAGTAATTTGCATCTATGTTTAGATTTACCTAGTTAGAAACACGTTTCTTCTAAAACCTGTGTTTGGATATTCCAGAGTGAACGGGAGTATAGGTGGAACGAGAAATATCTGGCTCTAAAACAAAAACGAAGCTATCTAGCAGAATGGCTGACAAGGTGTACAATCAACTTACAGAGTTCAACTCGTGTGTGTATGCAGCAGTTCAGAAATCCTTTCTTTACATAATCTGGAAACTGATATTTCCAGCAATATATAGGCATATAAGAACTAGCAGTAAGACAGAATATAAAACACTGAAGAAACGTACCTTTCAAACTGCTATGCTGTGTGTTACTATACCTTAGGAAGTCGCACCTAGTTTTAAATTCAGTGAGTTTGAAATACGTTTCTTCTAAATGCTGCATTTGCATATTCCAGAGTGAATGGGAATATAGGCTGTAATGAAAAATATCTAGCTCTAAAACTAAAACAGATCTATCTAGCAGAATGATTGTCAAGGTGTAGAGTCAACTTACAGACTTAAACTGATGTTTGCAGGCAGCAGCTCATAAACACTTTCTTTCAAGAATCTAGAAACAGATTTTTCCAGCCATTTATAGGCATATAAGAATTAGCAGTAAGCCGCATCTAAAACACAGGAGAAACGTATATTTCAAACTGCTCTGCTGTGTGATTGTTCACCTTAGGAAGTTGCATCAATGTTTAGATTCAGTGAGTTGGAAACACGTTTCTTCTAAAAGATGCTTTTGGATATTCCAGAGTGAAAGGGAGTATAGGCTGTAATGAGAAATATCTGGCTCTAAAACAAATGTGAAGCTATATAGCAGAATGGCTGTCAAGGTGTACAATCAACTTATGGAGTTAAACTGATGTGTGTATGCAGCAGTTCAGAAAACCTTTACTTACATAATCTAGAAACAGATATTTACAGCCATATAGAGGAATATAAGAATTAGCAGTAAGACTCCATCTAAAACATAGGAGAAACCTATCTTTCAAACTGCTATGCTATGGGATCTTTCACCTTAAGAAGTTGCATCTATGTTTAGATTCAGCGAGTTAGAAACAAGTTTCTTCAAAAAGCTGCTTTTGGATCTATCTAGCAGAATGGTTGTCAAGGTGTACATTCAACATAGACATTTAAACTGATGTGGGCATGCAGCAGTTCAGAAATACTTTCTTTTTAAAATCTTGAAATGGATCTTTCCAACCATATACAGGCATATAACAATTAGCAGTAAGACTGTGTCGAAAAAGCACGAGTAGTCTATATTTCAAACTGCTCTGTTGCGTGTTCATACAACTTGGGAAGTTTCATCTATGTATCGATTCAGCGAGTTAGAAACACGTTTCTTCTAAAAGCTGCGTTTGCATATTCCAGAGAGAATGGGTGTAAATCCTGTAAAGAGAAATATCTCACTCTAAAAAAAAAAAACAGAGCTATGTAGCAGATTGCTTGTCAAGTTGTACATTCAATTTACAGTGGTAAACGCATCTGTGTAGCAGCTCAGAAACGGATATTACCAGCTGTATACTGGCATATAAGAATTAGCAGTAAGACTGTGTCTAAAACACAGTAGGAACGTATATTTCAAACTACTCTGCTTTGTGTTCCTTCACCACAGGAATTTGCATCTATGTTTAGATTCAGCGAGTTAGAAACACCTTTCTTCTAAAAGCTGCGTTTGGATATTCCAGAGTGAATGGTAGTATATGCTGTAGTGAGAAATATCTGGCTGTAAAACAAAGATGGGGCTATCTAGCAGAATGGTTTTCGAGGTGTACATTCAACCTACAGAGCAAAACTGATGTGTGTATGTAACAATTTAGGAACCCTTTCTGGAGAATCTAGAATCGGATATTTCCAGCCATATACAGGCATATGAGAATTAGCAGTAAGACTGCATCTAAAACACAGGAGCAACGTATATTTCAAACTGCTTTGCTGTGTGTTCCTTGCCTTAGGAATTTGCATCTATGTTGAGATCCAGCGAGGTAGAAACACCTTTCTTCTAAAAGCTGCGTTTGGATATTCCAGAGTGAATGGGAGTATATGCTGTAATGAGAAGTATCTGACTCTAAAACAAAGACGGAGCTATCTAGCAGAATGGTTGCCAACGTGTACATTCAACTTACAGGGTTAAACTGATATGTGTATGTAGCGTACAGAAACACTTTCTTTGGAGAACCCAGAAAAGGCTATTTCCAGCCATATACAGGAATATAAGAATTAGCGCTATGACTGCATCTAAAACACAGGAGAAACATATATTTCCAACTGCTCAGCTGTGTGTTTGTTCACCTTTGGGATTTCCGTATGTATGGATTCAGCAAGTGAGAATCACGTTTCTTCTAAAAGTTGCATTTGAATATTCCAGAGTGCATGGGAGTCTACGCTGTAAGGAGAAAATCTGGCTCTAAATCAAAAACAGAGGTATGTGGCAGAATGGTTGTCAAGGTGTACATTCAACTTACAAAGCTAAACTGATGTGTGTACGTAGCAGTTCAGAAACAATTTGTTTGGTGAGTCTAGAAACGGATATTTCCTGCCATATACTGGCATATAAAAAATAGCATTAAGCCTTGGTCTAAGACACAGCAGAAACGTATATTTCAAACTGCTTTGCTGTGTGTTCGTTCACGTTAGGAAGTTGCATCTGTGTTTAGATTAAGGGAGTTAGAAACACATTTTCTAGAAGGTGCGTTTGGATATTAAAGAGTCATTGGAAGAATATTGCGTAATATGAAATATCTGGCTCTAAAAGAAAAACGGAGCTATCTAGCCAAAGGGTTGTCAAAGAGCACATTCAACTTACAAAGTTAAACTGATGTTTGTATATAGCAGTTCAGAAAACCTTTCTTTGGAGAATCTAGAAACGGATCTTTCCAGCCATTTACAGGCATATAAAAATTAGCAGTAAGACTGTGTTTAAATACACAGGAGAAACTTATATTTCCAACTGCTCTGCTGTGTGTGGGTTTACCTTAGGAAGTTGCATCTATGTTTAGATTCAGCGAGTTAGAAACACGTTTCTTCGAAAAGCTGCGTTTGGATATTGAAGAGTGAATGGTAGTATATGCAGTAATGAGAAATATCTGGCTCTAAAACAAAAACGGAGCTATCTAGCAGAATGGTTGTCAAGGTGTACATTCAACTTACAAAGTTAAACTGATGTGTGTATGTAGCAGTTCAGAAACCCTTTTTTTGGAGAATCTAGAAACTGATATTTCCAGCCATATACAGGCATATCAGAATTAATGGAAAGGCTGCGTCTGAAACACAGCAGTAAAATATATTTCAAACTGTTCTGCTGTGTGTTCATACACCTTAGAAAGTTGCATCTATGTTTCGATTCAGCGAGTTAGAAACACGGTTCTTCTAAAAGGCACATTTCGATATTCCAGAGTGAATGGGGGAATAAACTGAAATGAGAACTGTCTGGTTCTAAAACAAAAACGGGGCATCTAGCAGAATGGTTGTCAAGGTGTACATTCAACTTACAGAGTTAAACTGATGTATGTATATAGCAGTTCAGAAACCCTTTCTTGGGAGAATATAGGAACGGATATTTCGAGCCATGTGCAGGCATAAGAGGATTAGCAGTAAGACTGCGTCTAAACACAGGAGGAAGCCGTATTTAAAACTGATCTGCTGTATGTTCGTTCACCTTAGGAAGTTGCATCTATGTTTAGATTCAGCGAGTTAGAAACACGTTTCTTCTAAAAGCTGCGTTTGCATATTCCAGAGTGAATGCAAGTATATGCTGTAATGAGAAGTATCTGGTTCTAAAAGAA
Organism: Sapajus apella; assembly: GCF_009761245.1. Lineage (NCBI taxonomy): Eukaryota > Metazoa > Chordata > Mammalia > Primates > Cebidae > Sapajus > Sapajus apella. The sequence goes on from NW_022437208.1 coordinate 243,566, forward strand.
AAACGAAGCTATGTAGCAGATTGGTTGTCAAGCTGTACTTTCAATTTACAGAGGTAAACTGTTTTGTGTAGCACTTCAGAAACGGATATTTCCAGCCGTATACTGGCATATATGAATGAGCAGTAAGATTGCGTTTAAAACACAGGAGAAACATATATTTCAAACTGCTCTGTTGTGTGTTCGTTCACCTTAGGAAGTTGCATCTATGTTTACATTCAGAAATTTAGAAACACGTTTCTTCTAAAAGCTGTGTTTGGATGTTCCAGAATGAATTGGACTATATGCTGTAATGATAAATATCTGGCCCTAGAACAAATACGAAGCTATCTAGCAGAATGGTTGTCAATGTGTACATTCACCTTATGGAGTTAAAATGATGTGTGTATCTAGCAGTTAAGAAACCCTTTCTTTGGATAATCCAGAAACGGGTATTTCCAGCCATATACAGGCAGGTAAGAAATAGCAGTAAGACTGTGTCAAAATCACAGGAGAAACATTTATTTCAAACTGCACTGCTGTGTGTTCATTCAAGTTAGGACCTTGCATCTATGTTAATATTCAGCGAGTTAGAAACACGTTTCTTCTAGTAGCTGCGATTGGATATTACAGAATGTATGGGAGTATATTCTATAATGAAAAATATTTGGCTGTAAAACAAAACAGAGCTATCTAGCAGAATCTTTGCCAATATGTACATTCAACTTATAGAGTTAAACTGATGGGTGTATGTAGCAGTTCAGAAATGCTTTCTTTGGAGAGTGTAGAAATGGAGATTTCCAGCCATATACAGGAGTATAAGAATTAGCAGTAAGACTGCTCCTAAAGCAGAGGAGAAATGTGTATTTCAAACTTCTCTGCTGTGTGTTCAATCACTTTAGGAAGCTGCATCTATGTTTACATTCAGGGAGTTAGAAACACATTTCTTCTAAAAGCTGCGTTTGGATATTCCGGAGGTATTGGAGTATATGCTTTAATCAGAAATATTTGGCTCTAAAACAATAATGGAGCTATCTAGCAGAATGGTTGTCAAAGTGTACATTCAACTTAAGGAATTAAACTGATGTGTGTATGTAGCATACAGAAACCCTTTCTTTGGAGAATCCAGAAACTCATATTTCCAGCAATATACAGGCATATAAGAATTAGCAGTAAGACTGCATCTAAAACACATTAGTAACATGTATTTGAAACTGCTCTGCTGTGTTTTCGTTCAACTTAGGAAGCTTCATCTATGTGTAGATTCAGCGGGTTAGAAACACGTTTCTTCTGAAAGCTGCGATTGGATATTCCAAAGTGAATTGGAATATAGGCTGTAATGAGAAGTTACTCGCACTAAAAGGAAAATGGAGTTACCCAGCAGAATGGTTGTCAAGGTGTGCAGTCAACTTATAGAATTAAATTGATGTGTGTATGTAGCAGTTTAGAAACCCTTTCTTTGGAGAATCCAGAAATTCATATTTCCAGCCACATACAGGCATACAAGAATTAGCAGTGATCGATCCAAGATGGCCGTTTAGGAACAGCTCAGTATTGCAGCTCCTGGTGAAAGCACAGAAGGCAAGTGGATGCCGCATTTTTATTGCCCACAGACTAGAAAATTCTTAGGTGGAGGATTTCCATTGCTCATCAGCGTGGCTGTTTCGGCTAGCTTGGATGTGCCAGCCCGCGCCACTGCTTTGCCCCACGTGGCTTCTTTGCTGGCGCCCTGGAGCAGTGGTTGTCCGTACAAAATACACCAGTCTGGTTGCCCTTTTGGCTAGCCATTGGAGCCATGGCAAGTCGCCCATTGTTCTGTTTAAAAAGGGGACTGAGCAGGGAACCAGGTCAGTAGATTCCAGGGCAAACAAAGCACCACGAATCTCAGTGACACTGTTTAAGCCAGTGTAGTGACTTGTTGCAGCAGAAAACACAGAGGCCCCCCCAGCGCCTCTTCAACAGGCGACTGGAACACCAAATTAAAAAAGAAAAAGGCTCTGAGGCAGGGAGCCAGGTGATCAGGCTGGGCTGGTCCCACCCCCACAAAAGAACAGCAATCAGAAACTCTCTGGATTGAGAGTTTCACAGCAAGCGCAGCTGAACCTGGGATGGTCCACCTCTGTGGGGGAGGGGCGTCTGTCATTACTGAGGCAGCCTGCCACTACGGAGGTAGTCAGCAAAGACGAGGCAGCCCGCTGTTGCCAAGGCAAGCCACCATTGATGAGGCAGCCCACCGTTGCCAAGGCAACCCACCACTGCAGAGACGCTCCATGTTAACAGAGGCAGTCCAACATTGCCGAGGCAGTTCTAACCACACCCATATAAACAGGACTGCAGGGAAGTTCACTCAGCAGTTAGATGAAGCCCAAAGCAGCTCAGCAAAGCCTCTACAGGCAGACAGTGACTAGGCTCCATCCTTGCTGGGCAGAGAAGGTCTGAAGGAAAAAAAAAATGAAGGCAGCAGCATAACGGAAACTCATAAAGCCTTAAATACCTAGGACAGAGCACCTGGGAACAAAAAGCAGTTTATGAGTTCTGCAGCAGCAGACATAAATGTACCTGCCCAGCAGCTCTGAATGAACAATAGAGCTCACAGCTCAGCATTTGAGCTCCTATGAAGAAGAGACCGTCTCCCCAAGCAGCTCCCTGACCCCTGTATGTCCAAAGAGCCACCTCATAAAGGAGAGATCAGATTGACACTTGGTAGGTATCCTTCAGGGACAAAGATAGCAGAAGAAGAAAACTGGTAATACCCCTTACTGTTCAGCAGCTGCTGCAGGTGATCCCCTGGCAAGCAGAGCCTGGAGTGGACCTCAGCAGACATACAGAAGAGGGGCCAGACTGCCAGAAGGAAAGCCAAGAAAGAGACATAACCTCATCATCAACAAACAGAACGTCCACTCAGAGACCCAATTTGAAAGCCAGCAACTACAAAGTCGACAGGTGGTTAAATCCATAAAGATGGGAAGAAACCAGCGCAAAAAATGATGAAAACACCCGAAATCAGAACACCTCTCCTCCTACAAGGGATCACATCTCCTCATCAGCACGGGAACAAGGTTGGATGGAGAACGAGTGTGATGAAATGAAAGAATCAGACTTCAGAAGGTGGTTAGCAAGAACTTTCTGTGAACTAAAAGAACATGTTCTAACCCAATGCAAAGAAACTAAGAACCTTGAAAAAAGATTTGACGAAATGCTAACGAGAATGGACAAAATAGAAAGGAATATAAGTGAATTGATGGAGCTGAAAAACACAACACAAGAATGTCGTGAAGCATGCACAAGTATCAACAGCGGAATTGACCAAGCAGAAGAAAGGATATCAGAGGTTGAAGATCAACTCAATGAAATAAAACGGGAAGGCAAGAATAGAGAAAAAATGGTAAAAAGGAATGAACAAAGTCTCCAAGAAATGTGGGACTGGGTGAAAAGACCTAATCGAGGTTTGATAGGCATACCTGAATGCGACGAAGAGAATGAATCCAAGCTGGAAAATACTCTTCAGGATATTATCCAGGAAAACTTCCCCAACCTAGCAAGGCAGGTAAATATTCAAGTCCAGGAAATACAGAGAACACCACAAAGATATACGTCAACAAGAGCAACCCCAAGGCACAAAATCGTCAGATTCACCAGGGTTGAAATGAAAGAGAAAATACTAAGGGCAGCCAGAGAGAAAGGTCGGTTTCCTAAAAAAGGGAAGCCATCCAGACTCACAGCAGATGTCTCAGCATAAACCCTACAAGCCAGAAGAGAGTGGGGGCCAATATTCAACATACTTAAAGAAGAGAATTGACAACCCAGAATCTCCTATCCAGACAAACAAAGCTTCATGAGTGAAGGAAAAATAAAATCCTTTGTGAACATTCAAGTACTCAGAGATGTCGTCACCACCAGGCCAGCTTTACAAGAGCTCCTGAAAGAGGCTCTACAAATATAAAGGAACAACCAGTACCAACCACTCCAGAAACATGCCAAATGGGAAAGAGAATCAACACAATGAAGAATCTGCGTCAACTAATGGGCTAAACAGCCAGCTAGCACCAAAATGGCAGTATGAAATTCACACATAAAAATATTAACCCTAAATATAAATGGACTAAATGCCCCAATCAAAAGACACAGACTGGCAAATTGGATAAAAAGCCAAAACCCATCGGTGTGCTGTATCCAGGAAACCCATCTCACATGCAAGGATACACAAAGGCTCAAAATGAAGGGATGGAAGATTTACCAAGCAAATGCAGAGTAAAAAAAAGCAAAAGTCACAATTCACCTTTTAGATAAATTAGGCTTTAAAGCAACAAAGATCAAAAGAGACAAAGAAGGACATTACATAATGGTAAAAGGATCAATGCAACAAGAAAAGCTAACGATCCTAAATATATACGCGCCCAACACAGGAGCACCCAGATACGTAAGGCAAGTTCTTAATTACTTATAAAGAGACTTCGACTTCCACACAATTATAGTGGGAGACTTTCACACCCCATTGTCAATATTAGAAAGATCAACCAGACAGAAAATTAACAAATATATCCAGGATATGAACTCAGGCCTGGACCAAGCAAACCTAATAGACATTTACAGATCTCTCCACCCCAAATCCACAGAATATACATTCTTCTCAGCACCACATCACACGTACTCTAAAATTGACCACATAATTGGGAGTAAATCACTCCTCAGCAAATGCAAAAGAGTGCAAATCATAACAAACAGTCTCTCAGACCACAAAACAATCAAGTTAGAACTCAGAATTCAAAAACTAATGCAGAAACGCACAGCTTCATGGAAACTGAACAACTTGCTATTGAATGTTGACTGGATAAACAATGAAATGAAGACAGAAATAAAGATGTTCTTCGAAACCAACGAGAATGAAGACACAACATACCAGAATCTCTGGGACACATTTAAAGAAGTCTCTAGAGGAAAATATGTAGCAATAAGTGTCCACATGAGAAGCAAGGAGAGTTCAAAAATTGACACCCAATCGTGAAAACTGAAAGAGCTAGAGGAGCAAGATCAAAAAAAACTCAAAGTCTAGCAGAAGACAAGAAATAGCTAAGATCAGAGTAGAACTGAAGGAGATAGAGACACAAAAAACCCTTCAAAAAATCAATAAATCCAGGAGCTGGTTTTTTGAAAAGATCAACAAAATAGACCACTAGCCAAATTAATAAAAAAGAAAAGAGAGAATAACCAAATTGATGCAATAAAAAACGATAAAGGGGATATCACCACAGATTCCACAGAAATCCAAACCATCATCAGAGATTGTTACAAACAACACTATACACATAAACTAGTAAACCTCGAAGAAATGGATAAATTCTCAGACATTTGCCTCCTCCCAAGCCTAAACCAGGAAGAAGCCGAAACCCTGAACAGACCCATAATAAGGTCTGAAGTTAAGGCAGCAATTAAGAGCTTACCAGACAAAAAAATCCCAGGTCCAGACGGGTTCACAGCCGAATTCTACCAGCATACAAAGAGGAGCTGGTACCATTCCTTCTGAAACTATTCCAAACAATACAAAAAGAAGGAATTCTTCCCAAATCATTTTATGAGACCAACATCATCCTGATTCTAAAACCCGGCAGAGACTCAACAAGAAAAGAAAACTTCAGGGCAATAGCCATGATGATCATAGATGCAAAAATCTTCAATAAAATACTGACAAGCCAATTGCAACAGCACATCAAAAAGCTTATCCACAATGATCAACAGGCTTCATCCGGGGGTTGCAAGGCTGGTTCAATATACGCAAGTCTATAAACGTAATTCACCACATAAACAGAACCAAAGACAAAAACCACATGATTATCTCAATTGATGCCGAGAAGGCCTTTGACAAAATTCAACATCCCTTTATGCTAAAAAACCTCAGTAAGCTAGGTATTGACAGAATATATCTCAAAATAACAAAAGCTATTTACGACAAACCAACGGCCAATATCATACTGAATGGGCAAAAACTGGAAGCATTCCCCTTGAAATGTGGCACTAGAGATGGATGCCCTCTTGTCACCACTCCTATTCAATATAGTACTAGAAGTTCTAGACAGAGCAATCAGGCAAGAAAAAGAAATAAAAGGTATTCAAATAGAAAAGGAGGAATTCACATTGTCTCTATTTGCAGATGACATGATTGTATATCTAGAAGTTCCATCATCTCAGCCCCAAATCTCCTGAAACTGATAAACAACTTCAGCCAAGCCTCAGGATACAAAATCAATGTGCAAAAATCACATGCATTACTATACACCAATAACAGACTTAAACAGAGCCAAATCAAGAACAAACTTCCATTCACAATTGCCACAAACAGACAAAAATACGTAGGAATACAATCAACAAGGAACGTAAAAGATTTCTTCAAGGAGAACTACAAGCCACTGCTAGACGAAATAAGAGAGGACACAAACAGATGGAGAAAAATTCCATGTTCATGGTTAGGAAGAATCAATATCGGGAAAATGGCCATACTGCCCAAAGTAATTTACAGATTCAATGCTATCCTCATTAAGCTACCAATGACCTTCGTCACCGAACTAGAAAAAACCACTTTAAACTTCATATGGAACCGAAAGAGAGCCCGCATAGCCAAGTCAATTCTAAGCAAAAAGAACAAAGCGGGAGGCATCACACTACCGGCTTCAAACTATACTGCAAGGCTACAGTAATCAAAAGAGCATGGTACTCGTACCAAAACAGAGATATAGACCAATGGAATAGAACAGAGGTCTCAGAGGCAACACAACATATCTACAACCATCTGTTCTTTGACAAACCAGACAAAAGCAAGCAATGGGGAAAGGATTCCCTGTTCAATAAAAGGTGTTGGGGAAGCTGGCTAGCCAAGTGCAGAAAGCAGAAACTAGACCGCTTCCTGATACCTTACACTAAAATTAACTCCAGATGGATTAAAGACTTAAACATAAGACCTAACACCATAAAAACCCAAGAAGGAAATCTAGGCAAAAGCATTCAGGACATAGGCGTAGGCAAGGACTTCATGACCAAAACACCAAAAGCATTGGCAACAAAAGCCAAAATAGACAAATGGGACCTAATCAAACTCCACAGTTTCTGCACAGCAGAAGAAACAGTCATTAGAGTGATTCGGCAACCAACAGAATGGGAAAATAATTTTGTAGTTTTCCCATCTGACAAGGGGCTGATATACCGAATTTACAAAGAACCAAAACAGATTTACAAGAAAAAAATTAACAAGCCCATTCAGAATTGGGCAAAGGATATGCACAGACACTTTACAAAAGAAGACATACATGAGGCCAACGAACATATGAAAAAATGCTCATGATCAATGGTCATCAGAGAACTGCAAATCAAAACAACATTGAGATACCATCTCACACCAGTTAGAATGGCGATCATTAAAAAATCTGGAGACAACAGATGCTGGAGAGGATGTGGAGAAATAGGAACACTTTTGCACTGTTGGTGGAAGTGTAAATTAGTTCAACCATTGTGGAAGACAGTGTGGCGATTCCTCAAGGACCTAGAAATAGAAATTCCATTTGACCCAGCAATCCCATTACTGGGTATATATCCAAAGGATTACAAATTGTTCTACTATAAGGACACGTGCACACGAACGTTCATTGCAGCACTGTTTACAATAGCAAAGACCTGGAACCAATCCAAATGCCCATCGAAGTGAGACTAGATAGGGAACATGTGGCACATATACACCATGGAATATTATGCAGCCATCAAAAACGAAGAGTTTGGTTCCTTTCTAGGGACATGGATAAACCCGGAAACCATCATTCTCTGCAAACTGACAGAAGAACAGAAGATCAAACACTGCATGTTCTCATTCATAGGCGGGTGTTCAACAATGAGAACACATGGATACAGGGAGGGGAGCACTACACACTTGGGTCGGTTGGGGGGAAATGGGGGAGGCACGGTGGGAGGTTGGGAGCTGGGAAAGATAGCAAGGGGAGAAATGCCAGATGTAGGTGACGGGGAGGAAGGCAGCAAATCACACTGCCACATGTGTACCTATGCAAAAACTTTACATGTTCTTCACATGTACCCCAAAACCTAAAGTGCAATAAAATAAACAAATGGGAAAAAAAAAGAAGAAACATGTTTCCACCTCACTGAATCTAAACATAGATGCAACTTCCTAAGGTGAACGAACACAAAGCAGAGCAGTTTGAACTAGACGTTTCTCCTGTGTTTTAAACGCAGTCTTACTGCTAATTCTTATATGCCTATATACGGTTGGAAACATCTGATTCCAGATTCTCCAAAGAAAGTATTTCTGAACCGCTGCACACGCAAATCAGTTTAACTCTGTTAGTTGATTTCACAGCTTGACAACCATTCTGCTAGATAGCTCCGTTTTTGTTTTAGAGCAAGATTTTTCTCATTACAGCCTATCCTCCCATTCACTCTGGAATATCCAAATGCAGCTTTTAGAAGAAACGTGTTTCTAACTCGCTGAATCTAAACATAGATGCAACTTCCTAAGGTGAACGAACGCAAAGCAGAGCAGTTTGAAATACACATTTCTCCTGTGTTTTAAACGCAGTCTTACTGTTACTTCTTATATGACTGTGTATGGCTGGAAATATCTGTTTCTAGATTCTCCAAAGAAAGGATTTCTGAACTGCTGCACACACACGTCAGTTGAACTCTGTAAGCTGATTGTAGAGCTTCACAAACATTCTGAAAGATAGCTCCGTTTTTGTTTTAGCGACAGGTATTTCTCAGTACAGGCTATACTACCATTGACTCTGGAATATCCAAACGCAGCTTTTAGAAGAAACGTGTTTCTAACTCTCTGAATCTAAACATACATGCAACTTCCTAAGGTGAGCGAACACAAAGCAGAGCAGTGTGAAATATACGTTTCTCCTGTGTTTTAAATGCAGTCTTACTGCTAATTCTTATATGCCCCTATATGGCTGGAAATATCTGTTTCTAGATTCTCCAAAGAAAGGATTTCTGAACTGCTGCACACACATCAGTTTAACTCTGTAGTTTGATAGTACAGCTTCACAACCATTCTGCTAGACAGCTCCATTTTTGTTTTAGAGCAAGATATTTCTCATTACAGCATATACTCCCATTCACTGTGGAATATCCAAATGCAGTTTTTAGAAGAAACGTGTTTCCAACTAGCTGAATCTAAACATAGATGCAACTTCTTAAGGTGAACCAACACACAGCAGAGAAGTGTGAAATATACGTTTCTCCTTTGTTTTAGAGGCACTCTTACTGCTAATTCTTACATGCCTGTATATGGCTGGAAACATGCATTTCTAGATTCTCCAAAGAAAGGGTTTCTGAACTGCTACATACACACATCAGTTTAACTCTGTAAGCTCAATGTACACCTTGAAAGCCATTCTGCTAGATAGCTCTTTTCAGGTTTTAGAGCCAGGTATTTCTCATTATATCATGTACTCCCAATCACTCTGTATTATCCGAACGCAGTTTATAGAAGAAAAGTGTCTCCAACTCGGTGAATCTAAACATACATGCAACTTCCTAAGGTGAAAAAACACAGCAGAAGAGTTTGAAATTTATGTTTCTCCTGTGTTTTAGACGGAGTCTTACTGCTAACTCTTATATGTCTGTATATGGCTGGAAATATCCGTTTCTAGATTCTCCAAAGAAATTGTTTCTGAACTGCCACATACACACATCATTTTAACTCTGTAAGTTGAATGCACACCTTGACAACCATTCTGCTAGATAGCACCGTTTTTGTTTTAGAGCCAGGTATTTCTCATTATAGCATATACTCCGATTCACTCTGGATTATCCAAACACGGGTTTTAGAAGAACCGTGCTTCCAACTCGCTGAATCTTAACATAGATGCAAGTTCATAATGTGAACGAACACAAAGCAGAGCAGTTTGAAATGTACGTTTCTCCTGATTTTAAACGCAATTTTGCTGCTAATTACTCTATGACTCTATATATCTGGAAACATCTGTTTCTAGATTCTCCAAAAACAGGATTTCTGAACTGTTGCACACACACACATCAGTTTAACTCTGTCAGTTTATTATGCAGCTTGACAACCATTCTGCTAGATAGCTCTGTTTTTCTTTTAGAGCATTACATTTCTCATTACAGCCTATAATCCCATTCACTCTGGAGTATCCAAACGCAGCTTTAAGAAGAAACGTGTTCCTAACTCGATGAATCTAAAAATAGATGCAACTTCCTAAGATGAACGAACACAAAACACAGCAGTTTGAAATATATGTTTCTCCTGTGTTTTAAACGCAGTCTTACTGCTAATTCTTATCTGCCTGTGTATGGCTGGAAATATCTGTTTCTAGTTTCTCCAAAGAAACTGTTTCTGAACTGCTACATAGACACATTTGTTTAAGTGTGTAAGTGGAATCTACGCCTTGACAACCATACTGCTGGATAGCCCCGTTTTTGATTTGCAGCCAGGTATTTCTCATTACAGCCTATACTCCGATTCACTCTGGAATATCCAAACGCAGCATTTCGAAGAAACGTGTTTCCAATTCGCTGAATCAAAATGCAGATACGACTTCCTAAGGTGAACCAACACACAGCAGAGTAGTTTGAACACACTGGGGTCAGTTGGGGGGAAATAGGGGAGGGACGGTGGGGGGTGGGGAGCTGGGGAGAGATAGCAAGGGGAGAGATGCTAGATGTAGGTGACGGGGAGGAAGGCAGCAAATCACACTGCCACGTGTGTACCAATGCAACAATTTTGCATGTTCTTCACATGTACCCCAAACCCTAAAATGCAATAAAATAAATAAATGGGGGGGAAAAAAGAAGAATCATGTTTCCAGCTCATTGAATCTAAACATAGATGCAACTTCCTAATGTGAACTAACAGACAGCACAGCTGTTTTAAATATATGTTTCTCCTGTGTTTTAGACGAAGCCTTCCTGCTAATTCTTATAAGCCTGTGTATTGCTGGAAATATCCCTTTCTAGATTATTCAAAATAAGGGTTTCTGAACTACTTCATACACACATCATTTTAACTCTGTAAGTTGAATGTTCACCTTGACATCCATTATGATAGATATGTCCGTTTTTGTTTTAGAGCCAGATATGTATCATTACAGCATATACTCCCATTCACTCTAAAGTATCTAAACGCAGCTTTTAGAAGAAACGTGTTTCCAACTCCTTGAATGTAAACATAGATGTAACCTTCTAAGGTGAACCAACACACAGCAAAGCAGTTTGAAATATAAGTTTCTCCTGTTTTTGGATGCGGTCACTGCTAAGTCTTATATTACTGTATATGGCTGGAAATATCCGTTTCTAGATTCTATAAAGAAAGAGTTTCTGAACTGCTACATAAACACATCATTTTAACTCTGTACGATGAATGTACACTTTGACAAGCATTCTGCTAGATAGCTCAGTTTTTGTTTTAGAGCCAGGTATTTCTCTTTACAGCATGTACTCCCATTTACTCTGGAATATACAAACGCAGCTTTTAGAAGAGACGTGTTTCCAACTCCCTGAATCTAAACTTACATGCAACATCCTAAGGTGAACCAACACATAGCAGAGCACGTTGAAATATACGTTTCTCGTGTGTTTTAGATGAAGTTTTACTGCTAATTCTTATAGGCCTTTATATGGCTGAAAATATACGTTTCTAGATTCTCCAAAAAAAAGGGTTTCTGAGCTGCTACATACACATATGAGTTTAACTCTGTTAGTGGAATGTACACCTTGAATACCATTCTACTAGATTGCTCCTTTCTTGTTTTAGAGCCAGATATTTCTCATTACATCATATACTCCCTTTCACTCCGGAATATACAAATGCAGCTTTTAGAAGAAACGTGTTTCCAACTTGCTGAATCTAAACATACATAGAACGTGCTAACGTGAACCAACACACAGCTGAACAGTTAGAAATATATGTTTCTCCTGTGTTTTACATGCAGTCTGACTGCTAATTCTTATATGCCTGAATATGGCTGGAAATATCCTTTTCTAGATGCTCCAAGGAAAGGTTTTCTGAACTGCTACATACACACATAAGTTTCACTCTGTAAGTTGAATGTACACCTTGACAACCATTCTGCTAGATAGCTCCGTTTCTGTTTAAGAGCCAGGTATTTCTCATTACAGCCTATACTCCCATTCACTCTGGATTACCCAAACGCAGCGTTTAGAAGAAACGTGTTTCCAACTCGCTGTATCTAAACATAGATGCAACTTCCTAAGGTGAACAAAGACAAAGCAGAGCAGTTTGAAATAGATGTTTCTCCTGTGTTTTCAACGCAGTCTTACTGCTAGTTCTTATATGCCTGTATATGGCTGGAAATATCTGTTTCCAGATTCTCCAAAGAAAGGATTTCTGAACTGCTGAACACACACGTCAGTTTAACTCTGTAAGTTGATTGTACAGCTTGACAACCATTCTGCTATATAGCTCCGCTTTTGTTTTAGAGCAAGATATTTCTCATTACAGCCTATACTCCCATGCACTCTGGGATATCCAAACGCAGCTTTTAGAAGAAACTTGTTTCTAACTCGCTGAATCTAAACATAGATGCAACTTCCTAAGGTGAACGAAGACAAAGCAGAGCAGTTTGAAATATTCGTTTCTCCTCTGTTTTAGACGCAGTCTTACTACTAACTTTTATATGCCTGTCTATGGCTGTAAATATCCATTTCTAGATTCTCCAAAGAAAGGGTTTCTGAGCTGCTGCGTACACACATCAGTTACACTCTGTAAGTTGAACACACACCTTGACAACCATACTGCTAGATAGGTCCATTTTTTATTTGCAGCCACATATTTCTCATTACAGCATATATTTCCATTCACTCTGCAATATCCAAACGCAGCTTTTAGAAGAAAGGTGCTTACAACTCGCTGAATCTAAACAATTGCAACTTCCTAAGGTGAACCAACACACAGCAGAGCAGTTTGAAATATACGTTTCTCCTGTGTCTTAGACGCAGTCTTACTGTTAATTCTTAAATGCCTCTATATGGCTGGAAATATCCGTTTCTAGATTCTCCAAAAAAAGTGTTTCTGAACTGCTACATACACATATCTGTTTAACTCTGTCAGTTGAATGTACATTTTGACAACCATTCTTTTAGACACCTCCGTTTTTGATTTAGAGCAAGATATTTCCCATTACACCCTATACTCCCATTCAATTTGCAATATCCAAACGCAGCTTTTAGAAGAAACTTGTTTCTAACTCGCTGAATCTAAACATAGATGCAGCCTACAAAGGTGAACCAACACACAGCAGAGCAGTTTGAAATATACGTTTTTCCTGTGTTTTAAACGCAGTCTTACTGCTAATTCTCATATGCCTGTATATGGCTGGCAATATCCGTTTCTCAATTCTCCAAGGAAAGACTTTCTGAACTGCTACATAAGCACATCAGTTTAACTCTGTAAGTTGAATATACAGCTTGACAACCATTCTGCTAGATAGCTCTGTTTTTGTTTTACAGCTAGATATTTCTCATTACAGCATATACACTCCCATTCACTCTGGAATATCCAAACGCAGCTTTTAGAAGAAACATGTTTCTAACTCGCGGAATCTAAGCATAGATGCAACTTCCGAAGGTGAACCAACACACAGCAGAGCAGGTTGAAATATTCGTTTCTCCTGTATTTTAGACGGAGTTCTGCTGCTAATTCCTATATGCCTGTATATGGCTGGAAATATCCGTTTCTAGATTCTCCAATGATATGGTTTCTGAGCTGCTACCTACACACATCAGTTTAACTCTGTAAGTTAAAGGCACACCTGAGAACCGTTTGGCTAGATAGCTCAGTTTTTGTTTTAGAGGCAGATATTTTTCATTGCAGCCTATACTGCAATTCACTCTGGCATACACAAAAGCAGCTTTTAGAAGAAACGTGTTTCCAGTTAACTGAATCTAAACATAGATGCGACTCCCTAAGGTGAACCAACACACAGCAGAGTAGTTTGAAATATACTTTTCTCCTGTGTTTCAGACGCAGTCTTACTGCTAATTCTTATATGAATGTATATGGCTGGAGTATCCGTTTCTAGATTCTCCAAAGAAAGGGTTTATGAACTGCTACATAAACACATCAGTTTATCTCTATAAGTTGAATGTACACCTTCGCAACCACTCTGCTAGATAGCTCCGTTTTTCTTTTAGAGCCAGGTATTTCTCAGTACAGCCTATACTACCATTCACTCTGGAATATCCAAAGGCAGCTTTCAGAAGAAACGTGTCTCCAACTCGCTGAATCTAAACATAGATTCAACCTCCAAAGGTGAACCGACACACAGCAGAGTAGTTTGAAATATACGTTTCTCCTGTGTTTTACACGCAGTCTTACTGCTAATTCTATATTCCTGTATATGGCTGGAAATATCTGTTTCCAGATTCTCTGAAGAAATGGTTTCTGAACTGCTGCAAACACGCACATGTTTAACTCTATACGTTGATTGTACACTTGACAACCATTCTGCTAGATAGCTCCATTTTTGTTTTAGAGCCAGGTATTTCTCAGTACAGCCTATACTACCATTCACTCTGGAATATCCAAAGGCAGCTTTCAGAAGAAACATGTTTCTAACTCGCTGAGTCTAAACATAGATGGAACTTACATAGGTGAACGAGCACAAGGCAGGGGAGCTTGAAATGTACGTTTCTCCTGTGTTTTAAACTCAATCGTACAGCTAATTCTTATATGCCTGTATATGGCTGGAAATATTTGTTTCTAGATTATCCAAAGAAATGATTTCTGAACTGCTGAACACACACCTCAGTTTAACTCTGTAAGTTGATTGTACAGCTTGACAACCATTATGCTAGATAGCTCTGCTTTTGTTTTAGAACAAGATATTTCTCATTACAGCCTATACTCCCATTCACTCTGGAATATCCAAATGCAGCTTTTAGAAGAAACGTGTTTCTAACTCGTTGAATCTCAACATAAATGCAACTATCTAAGGTGAACGAAGACATACCAGAGCAGTTTGAAATATACGTTTCTCCTGTGTTTTTAAGGCAGTCTTACTTCTAATTCTTATATGCATGTATATGACTGGAAATATCTGTTTCTCGTCGATGGGCATTTGGGTTGGTACCAGGTCTTTGCTATTGTAAACAGTGCTGCAATGAACATTCGTGTACACGTGTCCTTATAGTAGAACGATTTGTAATCCTTTGGATATATACCCAGTAATGGGATTGCTGGGTCAAATGAATTTTCTATTTCTAGGTCCTTGAGGAATCGCCACACTGTCTTCCACAATGGTTGAACTAATTTACACTCCCACCAACAGTGCAAAAGTGTTCCTATTTCTCCACATCCTCTCCAGCATCTGTTGTCTCCAGATTTTTTAATGATCGCCATTCTAACCGGCGTGAGATGGTATCTCAGTGTAGTTTTGATTTGCATTTCTCTGATGACCAGTGATGATGAGCATTTTTTCATATGTTTGTTGGCCTCACGTATGTCTTCTTTTGAGAAGTGTCTGTTCATATCCTTTGCCCACTTTTGAATGGGCTTGTTAGTTTTTTTCTTGTAAATCTGCTTTAGTTCTTTGTAAATTACGGATATCAGCCCTTTGTCAGATGGGTAAACTGCAAAAATTTTTTCCCAATCTGTTGGTTGCCGATTCACTCTCATGATTGTTTCTTTTGCTGTGCAGAAGCTGTGGAGTTTGATTAGGTCCAATTTGTCTATTTTGGCTTTTGTTGTCAATGCTTTTGGTGTTTTGATCATGAATTCCTTGCCAACACCTATGTCTTGAATGGTTTTGCTTAGATTTTCTTCTAGGGTTTTTATGGTGTTAGGCCTCATGTTTAAGTATTTAATCCATCTGCAGTTAATTTTAGTGTAAGGTGTCAGGAAGGGGTCCAGTTTCTGCTTTCTGCACATGGCTAGCAAGCTTTCCCAACACCATTTATTGAACAGGGAATCCTTTCCCCATTGCTTGTTTTTGTCTGGTTTGTCAAAGATCAGATGGTTGTAGATATGTTGTGTTGCCTCCGAGACCTCTGTTCTGTTCCATTGGTCTATATCTCTGTTTTGGTACCAGTACCATGCTGTTTTGATTACTGTAGCCTTGTAGTATAGTTTGAAGTCTGGTAGTGTGATGCCCCCCGCTTTGTTCTTTTTGCTTAGAATTGACTTGGCTATGCGGGCTCTCTTTTGGTTCCACATGAAGTTTAAGGTGGTTTTTTCCAGTTCTGCAAAGAAGGTCATTGGTAGCTTGATGGGGATAGCATTGAATCTGTAAATTACTTTGGGCAGTATGGCCATTTTCACGATATTGATTCTTCCTAACCATGAACATGGGATGTTTCTCCATCTGTTTGTGTCCTCTCTTATTTCGTTGAGCAGTGGCTTGTAGTTCTCCTTGAAGAGGTCCTTTACGTTCCTTGTTAGTTGTATTCCTAGGTATTTTATTCTCTTTGTGGCAATTGTGAATGGAAGTTTGTTCTTGATTTGGCTCTCTTTAAGTCTGTTACTGGTGTATAGGAATGCATGTGATTTTTGCACATTGATTTTGTATCCTGAGACTTTGCTGAACTTGCTTATGAGTTTCAGGAGGTTTGGGGCTGAGACGATGGGGTCTTCTAGATATACAATCATGTCGTCTGCAAATAGAGACAATTTGACTTCCTCCTTTCCTATTTGAATGCCCTTTATTTCTTTTTCTTGCCTGATTGCTCTGGCTAGAACTTCTAATACTATATTGTATAGCAGTGGTGAGAGCGGGCATCCATGTCTGCTGCCACATTTCAAGGGGAATGCTTCCAGTTTTTGCCCATTCAGTATGATATTGGCTGTTGGTTTCTCATAAATAGCTTTTATTATTTTGAGATACGTTCCATTGATACCTAGCTTACTGAGTGTTTTTAGTATAAAGGGCTGCTGAATTTTGTCAAAGGCCTTCTCTGCATCAATTGAGATAATCATGTGGTTTTTGTCTTTGGTTCTGTTTATGTGGTGAATTACGTTTATAGACTTGTGTATGTTGAACCAGCCTTGCATCCCCGGGATGAAGCCTACTTGTTCATAGTGGATAAGCTTTTTGATGTGCTGTTGCAATCGGCTTGTCAGTATTTTATTGAAGATTTTTGCATCTATGTTCATCATGGATATTGGCCTGAAGTTTTCTTTTCTTGTTGAGTCTCTGCCGGGTTTTGGAATCAGGATGATGTTGGTCTCATAAAATGATTTGGGAAGAATTCCCTCTTTTTGTATTGTTTGGAATAGTTTCAGAAGAAATGGTACCAGCTCCCCTTTGTATGTCTGGTAAAATTCAGCTCTGAACCCATCTGGACCTGGGCTTTTTTTGGGTGGTAAGCTCTTAATTGCTGCCTCAACTTCAGACCTTGTTATGGGTCTGTTCAGGGTTTCGGCTTCTTCCTGGTTTAGGCTTGGCAGGAGGCAAGGGTCCAGGAATTTATCCATTTCTTCCAGGTTTATTAGTTTGTGTGCATAGAGTTGTTTGTAATAATCTCTGATGATGGTTTGAATTTCTGTGGAATCTGTGGTGATATCACCTTTATCGTTTTTTATTGCATCAATTTGGTTATTCTCTCTTTTCTTTTTTATTAATCTGGCTAGTGGTCTGTCTATTTTGTTGATCTTTTCAAAAAACCAGCTCCTGGATTTATTGATTTTTTGAAGGGTTTTTTGTGTCTCTATCTCCTTCAGTTCTGCTCTGATCTTAGCTATTTCTTGTCTTCTGCTAGACTTTGAGTTTTTTTGATCTTGCTCGTCTAGCTCTTTCAGTTTTGACGATAGGGTGTCAATTTTTGATCTCTCCTTGCTTCTCATGTGGGCACTTATTGCTATATATTTTCCTCTAGAGACTGCTTTAAATGTGTCCCAGAGATTTTGGTATGTTGTGTCTTCATTCTCGTTGGTTTCGAAGAACATCTTTATTTCTGCCTTCATTTCATTGTTTATCCAGTCAACATTCAAGAGCAAGTTGTTCAGTTTCCATGAAGCTGTACGGTTCTGAGTTAGTTTTTGAATTCTGAGTTGTAACTTGATTGCACTGTGGTCTGAGAGACTGTTTGTTACGATTTCCGTTCTTTTGCATTTGCTGAGGAGTGATTTACTCCCAATTATGTGGTCAATTTTAGAGTAGGTGTGATGTGGTGCTGAGAAGAATGTATATTCTGTGGATTTGGGGTGGAGAGTTCTGTAAATGTCTATTAGGTTTGCTTGGTCCAGGTCTGAGTTCAAGTCCTGGATATCCTTCTTAATTTTCTGTCTGGTTGATCTGTCTAATGTTGACAATGGGGTGTTAAAGTCTCCCACTATTATTGTGTGGGAGTCTAATTCCCTTTGTAAGTCATTAAGAACTTGCCTTATGTATCTGGGTGCTCCTGTATTGGGTGCATATATATTTAGGATCGTTAGCTCTTCTTGTTGCATTGATCCTTTTACCATTATGTAATGTCCCTCTTTGTCTCTTATCATCTTTGTTGCTTTAAAGTCTAATTTATCAGAGATGAGAATTGCAACTCCTGCTTTTTTTTGCTCTCCATTTGCTTGGTAAATCTTCCTCCATCCCTTTATTTTGAGCCTTTGTGTATCCTTGCATGTGAGATGGGTTTCCTGGATACAGCACACAGATGGGTTTTGTCTTTTTATCCAATTTGTCAGTCTGTGTCTTTTGATTGGGGCATTTAGTCCATTTACATTTAGGGTTAATATTGTTATGTGTGAATTTGATACTGCCATTTTGGTGCTAGCTGGCTGTTTTGCCCTTTAGTTGAGCTGGTACTTGTTGTTCCTTTATATGTGTAGAGCCTCTTTCAGGAGCTCTTGTAGAGCTGGCCTGGTGGTGACGAAATCTCTGAGTACTTGCATGTTCCCAAAGGATTTTATTTTTCCTTCACTTATGAAGCTTAGTTTGGCTGGATAGGAGATTCTGGGTTGAAAGTTCTTTTCTTTAAGGATGTTGAATATTGGCCCCCATTCTCTTCTGGCTTGTAGGGTTTCTGCTGAGAGATCTGCTGTGAGTCTGATGGGCTTCCCTTTGTGGGTAACCCGACCTTTCTCTCTGGCTGCCCTTAGTATTTTCTCCTTCATTTCGACCCTGGTGAATCTGACGATTATGTGCCTTGGGGTTGCTCTTCTTGACGAATATCTTTGTGGTGTTCTCTGTATTTCCTGGACTTGAATGTTTGCCTGCCTTGCTAGGTTGGGGAAGTTTTCCTGGATAATATCCTGAAGAGTGTTTTCCAGCTTGGATTCATTCTCTTCGTCGCATTCGGGTACGCCTATCAAACGTAGATTAGGTCTTTTCACATAGTCCCACATTTCTTGGAGACTTTGTTCGTTCCTTTTTACCCTTTTTTCTCCAGTCTTGCCTTCCCGTGTTATTTCGTTTAGTTGATCTTCGACCTCTGATATCCTTTCTTCTGCTTGGTCAAGTCGGCTGTTGATACTTGTGCATGCTTCACGAAGTTCTCGTGTTGCAGTTTTCAGCTCCATCAATTCACTTATATTCCTTTCTATTTTGTCCATTCTTGTTAGCATTTCGTCAAATCTTTTTTCAAGGTTCTTAGTTTCTTTGCATTTGGTTAGAACATGTTCTTTAAGTTCACAGAAGTTTCTTACTACCCACCTTCTGAATTCTGATTCTGTCATTTCATCACACTCATTCTCCATCCAACCTTGTTCCCTTGCTGGCGAGGAGTTGTGATCCCTTTTAGGAGGAGAGGTGTTCTGGTTTCGGGTGTTTTCATCCTTTTTGCGCCGGTTTCTTCCCATCCTTAAGGATTTATCCACCTGTCGACTTTGTAGTTGCTGGCTTTCAGATTGGGTCTCAAATCTTTCAGATTGACGTTCTGTTTGTTGATGATGAGGTTATTTCTGCTTCTTGGTTTTCCTTCTGACAGTCTGGCCCCTCTGCTGTAGGTCTGCTGAGGTTCACTCCAGGCCCTGCTTGCCTGGGGTTCACCTGCAGCAGCTGTTGAACAGCAAGGGTTGTTACCAGTTTTCTTCTTCTGCTATCTTTGTCCCAGAAGGATACCCGCCTAGTGTCAATCTGATCTCTCCTCTATGAGGTGTCTTTTTGGATATATAGGGGTCAGGGAGCTGCTTGAGGAGACGGTCTTTTCTTTATAGGAGCTCAAATGGTGAGCTGTGAGCTCTGTTGTTGTTCATTCAGAGCTGCTGGGCAGGTACTTTTAGGTCTGCTGCAGCAGAACTCATAAACTGCTTTTTGTTCCCAGGTGCTCTGTCCCAGGGATTTAGGGCTTTATTTATGAGTTTCCGTTATGCTGCTGCCTTCGTTTTTTTTTTTTTTTCTTTTTTTCCTTCAGACCTGCCCAGCCCAGCAAGGAGGCAGCCTAGTCGCTGTCGGCCTATAGCAGCTTTGCTGAGCTGCTGTGGGCTGCGCCCCGCTGCCGAGTGAACTTCCCTGCAGTCCTGTTTATATGGGTGTAGTTAGAACTGCTTTGGCGATGGTGGCCCGCCTCTGTTGGGGTGGAGTCTCTTCTTTGGCGTGTTGCCTTGGCAACGGCGGGCTGCCTCAGCAATGGCGGGTTGCCTTGGCAACGGCGGGCTGCCTCGGTAATGGCTGACGCCCCTCCCCCACAGAGCTGGACTGTCCCGGGTTCAGCTGCGCTCGCTGTGAAATTCTCAATCCAGAGTTTCTGGTTGCTGTTCTTTTATGGGGGTGGGGCCAGCCGAGCCTGATCGCCTGGCTCCCTGCCTCAGAGCCTTTTTTAAGTTGGTGTTCCAGTCGCCTGTTGAAGAGGTGCCGGGGTCTGTTTGTTTTCCCCTGCGGCCACTCACTGCGCTGACTTAAACAGTGGCACTGAGGTTTGTGGCGCTTTTTTTTCTTTTTTTTTTCTTTTTTTTTTTTTCTTTTTTTTTGCCCTGGAATCTACTGTCCTGTTTCTCTGCTCAGTCCCCTTTTTGAACCAGCATATGGGCGACTTCCCGTGGCTCCAATCGCCAGCCAAAAGGGCACCCGGACCGGTGTATTTTGTACGGAGAACCGCGGCTCCGGGGCGCCGACAAAGCAGCCGCGCGGGGCAGAGCAGCGGCGCTGGTCAGCGCCGGCCGGCGCTGGCCACAACAGCCGCGCTGGCGAGTGTGGAGCACCTCTGCCCGGGAATTTCCTAGTCTGTGGGCAATAAAAACGCGGTGTCCACTCACCCTCTGCGCTTTCACTGGGAGCTGCAATCCTGAGCTGTTCCTAAACGGCCATCTTGGATCGGGATCTTACTGCTAATTCTTATATGCCCGTATATGGGTGGAAATATCCATTTCTAGATTCTCCAAAGAAAGGGTTTCTGAACTGCTACATACACATATCTGTCTAACTCTGTAAGTTGAATGTACACCTTGACAACCATTCTTTTAGATAGCTCCTTTTTTGATTTACAGCCAGTCATTTCTCATTACAGCCTATACTCCCATTCACTCTGGAATATCCAAACGCAGATTTTAGAAGAAACGTGTTTCCAACTCGGTTAATCTAAACATAGATGCAACCTCCTAAGGTGAACCAAAACACATCAGAGCAGTTTGAAAATATAGGGTTCCCCTGTGTTAAAGACGCACTTACTGCTAATTCTTCTATGCCTGTATACATCTGGAATTATCCATTTCTACATTCTCCAAAGAAAGGGTTTCTGAACAGCACGATAAACACATCAGTTTAAGTCGCAAGTTGAATATACACCTTGAAAACCATTCTGCTATATAGCTCCGTTTTTGTTTTAGAGCAAGATATTTCTCATTACAGCATATACTCCCATTCACTCTAGAATATCCAATGCAGCTTTTAGAAGAAACGTGTTTCTAACTCGCTGAATATAAACATAGATGCATCTTCCTAACATCAACGAACAAAGAGTAGGGCTGTTTGAAATATACGTTTCCCCTTTGTTTTAGACGCAGTCTTAATGCTAATTCTTATATGGCTGCATATTGCTGGAAATCTCCGTTTCTAGATTCTCCAAACACGGGTTTCTGTACTGCTGTATACACACAGCAGTTTAACTCTGTAAGTTGAATATAAACCTTGAGAACCATTTTGCTAGATAGATCCGTTTTTGTTTTAGAGCCAGATATTTCTCATTAAAGCATACTCTCCCGTTCACTCTGGAATATCCAAACGCAGCTTTTAGAAGAAACGTTTTTCCAACTCGCTGAATCTGAACATATATGGAACTTCCTGAGATGAACCTACACACAGCAGAACAGTTTGAAATATAAGTTTCTCCTGTGTTTTAGACGCAGTCTTAATGCTAATTCTTATATGCCTGTATGCGCCTATATATATCCTTCTGTAGATTCTCCAAAGAAAGCGTTTCTGAACTGTTACATACACACAATCAGTTTAAGTCTGCAAGTTGAATGTGCACATTGACAACCACTCTGCTAGATAGCACCGTTTTTGTTTTAGAGCCAGATATTTCTCATTATAGCATATGGCCCCATTCCCTCTGGAATATCCAAACACTGCATTTAGAAGAAATGTGTTTCTTACTCGCTGAATCTAAACATAGATGCTACTTCCTACTGTGAACCAACACACAGCAGAGCAGATTGAAATATAAGTTTCTCCCGTGTTTTAGACGCAGTCTTACTGCTAATTCTTATATTCCTTTATGTTGCTGGAAATATCCGTTTCTAGATTATCCAAATAAAGGGTTTCTGAGCTGTTGCATACGCACATCAGTTTATGTCTGCAAGTTGAATGTTCCCCTTGACATCCACTCTGCTGCATAGCTCCGTTTTTGTTTTAGAGCCAGATGTTTCCCTTATAACATATAACCCCATTCCCTCTGGAATATCCAAACACTGCATTTAGATTTAACGTGTCTCTAACTCGCAGAATCTAAACATAGATGCATCTTCCTACGGTAAACCAACACACAGCAGGGTAGTTTGGAATATGTGTTTCTCCTGTGTTTAAGACACAGTTTTACTGCTAATTCTTATACGCCTGTATTCTTCTGGAAATATCTTTTTCTAGATTCTCTAAAGAAAGGGTTTCTGAACAACACCATAACCACATCAGCTTAAGTCTGCAAGTTGAATGTACACCTTGAAAACTATTCTGCTACATAGCTCCGTTTTTGTTTTAGAGCCAGATATTTCTCATTACAGCATATACTCCCATTCACTGTGGAATATAAAACACAGCTTTTAGAAGAAACGTGTTTCTAACTCGCTGAATCTAAACAAAGATGCAACTTACTAAGGTGAATGAACACACAGCAGAGCAATTTGAAATATACGTTTCTCATTTGTTTTAGACTCAGTCTTACTTCTAATTCTTATATATCTGTATATGGCTGGAAATATCCATTTCTAGAATCTCCAACGAAAATATTTCTGAACTACTACATACACACATCAGTTGAACTCCACAAGTTGAATGTACACCTTGACAACCGTTCTTCTAGGTAGCTAGGTTTTTGGTTTACAGCCAGATAATTCTCATTACAGCATATGGTCCCATTCCCTCTGGAATATACAAACGCTGCTTTTAGAAGAAACGTGTTTATAATTCGCTGAATCTAAATATAGATGGAACTTCCTAACGTAAAGGGAAGCACAGCAGAGCAGTTAGATATATACATTTCTCCTTTGTTTTAGACGCAGTCTTACTGCTAATTCTTATGTGCCTGTGTACGCCTGCAAATATCCGTCTCTAGATTCTCCAAAGAAAGTGTTTCTGAACTGCTACATCCACACATCAGTTTACCTCTGTAAGTTTAATGTACAGCTTGACAACCATTCTGCTAGATACTTCCGTTTTTCTTTGAAATCCAGATATTTCTCATTACAGAGTATACTCCCATTCACTCTGGAATATCAAAACTCAGCTTTTAGAAGACATGTGTTTCCCACTCGCTGATCCTAAACATAGATGCAACTTCCTAAGGTGAACGAACACAGCAGAGCAGTTTGAAATATCCGTTTCTCCTATGTTTTAGACGCAGTCTTACTCTTTATTCTGATATGCCTTTATATGGCTGGAAATATCAGTTTCTGGATTCTCGAAAGAAACGGTTTCTTAACTGCTACATACAACCATCAGTTTAAATCTGTAAGTTGAATGCACATCTTGACAACCATTCTGCTAGATAGCTCCGGTTTTGTTTTAGAGCAAGATATTTCTCATTACAGCATATAACCATTTCACTCTGAAATATCCAAATGCAGCTTTTAAAAGAAACGTGTTTCTCATCCGCAGAATCTCAACATGGACGCAACTTCTTAAGGTGGACAAACACAGATCAGAGCAGTTTGAAATATACGTTTTTCCTGTGTGTTAGACGCACACCTACTATTAATTCTTACATGCCTGTTTATGGCTGGAAATATCCAAATTTTTGGATTTTCCAAAGAAAGTGTTTCTAAACTGCTACATACACACATCAGTTTAACTCTGTAAGTTGAATGTGCTACTTTGAAAACCATTCTACTAGATAGCTCCGTTTCTGTTTTAGAGCCACATATTTCTCATTACAGCACATACTCCCATTCACTCTGTAATATCCAAACGTAGCTTTTAGAAGAAACGTGTTTCTAACTCACTGAATCTAAACATAGATGAAACTTCCTAAGGTCAATGAATACACAGCAGAGGAGTTTGAAATATACGTTTCTCCTTTGCTTTAGACACAGTCTTACTGCTAATTCTTATATGCCTGTATATTCCTGGAAATAACCTTTCCTAGATTCACCAAAGAAAGTGTTTCCAAACTGCCACATATGCACATCTGTTTAAACCTGTAAATTGAATGTACAGCTTGACAACCATTTGGCTAGTTAGCTCCGTTTTTGTTTTAGAGCCAGATAGTTCTCATTACGGCATGTACTCACATTCACTCTGGAATATTCAAATGTAGCTTTTAGAAGACATGGGTTTCTCAGTCGTTGAATCTGAACATAGATGCAACTTGCTAAGGTGAAGAAACACACTGCACGGCAGTTTGAAATATACATTTCTCCTGTGTTTAGATGCAGTCTTACAGTCTTCCTGCTAATTCTTATATGCCTTTATATGGCTGCAAATATCTGTTTCTAGATTCCATTAAGAAAGTGTTTGTAAACTGCTGCATACAGACATCAGTTTATCTATGTCAGTTTAATGTAAACCTTGACAACCATTCTTCTAGATATCTCCGTGTTTGTCTTAGAGACAGATATTTCTCATTACAGCCTATACTTCCATTGACACTGGAATATCCAAACCCAGCTTTTAGAATAAAGGTGTTTCTAACTCGCTGAATCTAAACATAGATGCAAAATCCTAAGGTGAGCGATCACACAGCAGAGCAGTTTGAAAGATACGTTTCTGCTGTGTTTTAAACGCAGTCTTACTGCTAATTCTTATATGCCTGTATATGACTGGAAATATCTGTATCTAGATTATTTAAAGAAAGGGTTTCCCAACTCCTGCATACACATATTAGTTTAACTCGGTAAGTTGATTGTACACCCTGACAACCATTCTGCTAGATTGCTTCATTTTGTTTTAGAGCCAGATATTTCACATTACAGCCAATACTCCCATTCACTCTAGAATATCCAAATGCAGATTTTAGAAGAAAAGTATTAATAACTCACTGAGTCTAAACATAGATACAAGTTCCTCAGGTTAATAAACACACAAAAGAACAGTTGGAAAGATATGCTTCTCCTCTGTTTTAGATGCAGTCTTACTGCTAATTCTTAAATGCCTGTATATGGCTGGAAATATGTATTTCTAAAGATACCATAAAGAAAGGGTGTCTGATTTGCTGCATGCACACATCAGTTTAACTATGTAAGTTGAATGGTGATCTTGACAACCATTCTGCTAGATAGATCCGTTTTGTTTTAGGGCCAGATATTTCTCATTACAGCCTATATTCACATTTATTGTAGAATATCCAATCGCAGCTTTTAGAAGAAACGTTTTTAAAACTTGCTGAATCTAAACATAGATGCAACTTCCTAAGGTGAGCGAACCCACAGCACAGCAGCTTCAAAGATACATTACTCCTGTGTTTTGGATGCAGTCTTACTGCTAATTCTCAAATGCCTGTATATGGCTGGAAATTTCTGTTTCTAGATTCTATAAAGAAAGGGTTTGTGAACTGCTGCATACACACATCAGTTTAACTATGTCAGCTGAATGTTAACATTGACAACCATTCTGCTAGATAACTCCGTTTTTGTTTTAGAGTCAGATATTCCTCATTACAGCCTATACTTCCATTCACACTGGAATATCTAATCCCAGCTTATAAAAGAAACGTGTTTCTAACTAGGTAAATCTAAACATAGATGCAAATTCCTACATTGAACTATCACACAACAGAGCAGTGTGAAAGGTATGTTTCTTCTGTGTTTTAGATGCAGTCTTACTGCTATTTCTTATATGCCTGCATTTGGCCGGACATGTCTCGTTTTAGATTCTCCCCAGAAAGGTTTTCTGAACTGTTGCATACACACAGAAATTTACTTCTGTATGTTGAATGCTGACATGGAAAAGCATTCTCTTAGATAGCTTCATTTTCCTTTTAGAGCCAGATATTTCTCATTACAGCCTATAATCCCATTTATTCTGGAACATCCAAACGCTGCTCCGAGAAGAAAGGTGTTTCTAACTTGCTGAATGTAAACATAGATGCAAGTCCCTAAGGTGAACGTACACACAGCAGAGCAGTTTGAAATGTAAGTTTCTTCTGTGTTTTAGATGCAGTCTTACTTCTGATATGCCTGCATTTGGCCTGAAATCTCTGTTTTTAGATTGTCTCCAGAAAAGGTTTCCGAACTGCTGTATAGACAAAGCAGCTTAACTTTGCAATTTGAATGCACACATTGAAAACCATTCTGTTAGATAGCTCCATTTTCCTTTTAGTCCCAGATATTCTTCATTACAGCATATACTCCCATTCACTCTGTTATATCCCAACGCTGGTCCTATAAGAAAGGTGTTTCTAACTGGCTGCATCTAAACGTACAAACAGCTCCCTAAGGTGAATAAACACACAGCAGGGCAGTTTGAAATATACGTTTCTTCTGTGTTCTTGATGCAGTCTTCCTGCTATTGTTTATATGCCTGGTTTTGGCTGGAAATGTCTGTTTTGAGATTCTCCCCAGAAAGGGTTTCGGAACTGCTGCATACACACATGAGTTTAATTCTTTTAGTTGAATGCACACCTTGACCATGATTCTGTTAGATAGCTCCGTATTTGTTTTTGAGCCAGGTATTTCTCATTACAGCATATTCTCCCATTCACTCTTTAATATCCAAACGATGCTCCTAAAATAAAGATCTTTCTAACTCACTGAAACTAAACATAGATGCAACATCATCAGGTGAAGGAACACACAGCAGAGCAGTTTGAGATATGAGTGTCTTCTGAGTTTTAAATGAATTTTACTGCTATTACTTATATGCCTGCATTCGGTTGGAAATGTCTGTTTTTAGATTGTCCCCACAAGGGTTTCTGAACTGCTGCATGCACACATGAGTTTAACTCTCTAAGTTGAATGTACACTCTCAGAACAATTCTGCTAGATAGCTCTGTTTTTTTTTTTTTTTTAGAGCCAGATATTTCTCATTACAGCCTATACTCCCATTCACTCTGGAATATCCAAATGCAGCCTTTAGAAGAAACGTGTTTGTAGCTCGCTGAATGTAAACATTTATGCCACTTCCTAAGGTGAACGAACACACAAGAGAGCAGTTTGAAAGATAAGTTCCTGCTGTGTTTTAGACTCAGTGTAACTGCTAATTCTTATATGTCTGTATATGGCTGGAAAAATCCGGTTCTAGATTCTCCAAAGAAAGGGTTTCTGAACTGCTGTATAGACACATCAGCTTATCTCTTTATGTTGATTGTAAACCTTCACAGTCATTCAGCTAAATAGCTCCGTTTTCATTTTAGAGCCAGATATTTCTATTTACAGCATATAGAATCATTCCCTCTGGAACATCCAAACGCTGATTTTATAAGAAACATGTTTCTAACTCACTGAATCGAATCATAGATGCAACATCCTAACATGAACCAACAAACAGCAGAGCAGTTTGAAATATAGGTTTCTCCAGTGTTTTAGATGCAGTCTTACTGCTAACTCTTATATTCCTGTATATGCTGGAAATTTCCGTTTCTAGATTCTCCAATGAAGGGTTTCTGATCTGCTACATACACACATCAGTTTACCTCTGTAATTTTAATGCACGCCCTGACAACCATTCTGCTTCATTGCTCCGTTTTTGTTTTAGTGCCAGATACTTCTAATTATAGCATGTACTCCCATTCACTCTGGAATATCCAAACGCAGCTTTTAGAAGAAACGTGTTTCTAACTCGCTGAATCTAAACTTTGATGCAACTACATAAGGTGATTGTACACACAGCAGAGCAGTTTGAAATATACGCTTCTCCTGTGTTTTCGACGCTGTCTTTCTGCTGATTCTTTTTTTTTTTTTTGAGACAGACTTTCACTCTTGTTACCCAGACTGGAGTGCAATGGCACGATCTAACCTCCGCCTCCTGGGTTCAGGCAATTCTCCTGCCTCAGCCTCCTGAGTAGCTGGGATTACAGGCACACACCACCATGCCCAGCTAATTTTTTGTATTTCTAGTAGAGACGGGGTTTCACCATGTTGACCAGGATGGTCTCGATCTCTTGACCTCGTGATCCACCCGCCTGGGCCCCCCAAAGTGCTGGGATTACAGGCGTGAGCCACCGTGCCCGGCCTTTCTGCTAATTCTTATATGCCTGTATATGGCTGGAAATATCCGTTTCTAGATTCTCCAAAGAAAAGTTTTCTGAACTGCTACATACACACACTAGTTTAACTCTGCAAGGTGAATGTACACCTTGACAACCATTCGGCTAGATAGCTCCGTTTTCTGTTTTAGAGCTAGATAATTCTCATTACAGCATATAGCCCCATTCCCTCTGGAATACCCAAACGCTGCTTTTAGAAGAAACATGTTTCTAACTTGCTTAATCTAAACATAGATGCAAATTCCTAAGGTGAATGAACACAGAGCAGAGCAGTTTGAAATATACGTTTCTCCTGTGTTTTAAACTCAGTCTTACTACTATTTCTGTTTTTCCCCCCCATTTATTTATTTTATTTCATTTTAGGTTTTGGGGTACATGTGAAGAACATGCAAGATTGTTGCATAGGTACACAGGTGGCAGTGTGATTTGCTGCCTTCCTCCCTATCACCTACATGTGGCAACTCTCCCCTTGCTATCTCTGCCCAGCTTCCCACCCCCCACCCTCCCTCACCTATTTCCCCCCCATGACCCCAGTGTGTAGTGCTCCCCTCCCTGTGCCCATGTGTTCTCACTGTTCAAAACCCGCCTATGAGTGAGAACATGCAGTGTTTGATCTTCTGCTCTTCTGTCAGTTTGCTGAGAATGATAGTTTTCTGGTTCATCTATATCCCTACAAAGGACACAAACTCATCGTTTTTGATGGCTGCATTTCCATGGTGTATATGTGCCACATTTTCCCTGTCCAGTCTATCGTCGATGGGCATTTGGGTTGTTTCCAGGTCTTTGCTATTGTAAACAGCGCTGCAATGAACATTTGTGTGCTTGTGTCCTTATAGTACGACAATTTATAATCCTTTGGATATATACCCAGTAATGGGATTTCTGGGTCAAATGGAATATCTATTTATAGGTCCTTGAGGAATCACCACACTGTTTTCCACAATGGTTGAACTAATTTACGCTCCCACCACCAATGCAAAATTGTTCCTATTCCTCCACATCCTCTCCAGCATCTGTTGTCTCCATTTTTTAATGATCGCCATTCTAACTGGCATTGTTTTGATTGAGTTTCTCTGAGGACCAGTGATGATGAGCATTTTGTCTATATGTTTGTTGACATCATGTATGTCTTCTTTTGTATAGTATCTGTTCATATCCTTTGCCCATTTTTTAAGGGACTTGTTAGTTTTTTTCTTGTAAATCTGTTTAGTTCTCTGTAAATTCTGGATATCAGCCTTTTGTCAGATGGGTAAACTGCAAAAATTTTTTCCCATTCTGTTGGTTGCCGATTCACTCTAATGACTGTTTCTTTTGCCATGCAGAAGCTGTGGAGTTTGATTAGGTCCCATTTGTCTATTTTGGCTTTTGTTGTCAATGCTTTTGGTGTTTTGGTCATGAAGTCCTTGCCTACATCTACGTCCTGAATGGTTTTGCCTAGATTTTCTTCTAGGGTTTTTATGGTGTTAGGTCTTATGTTTAAGTCTTTAATCCATCTGGAGTTAATTTTAGTGTAAGGTGTCAGGAAGGGGTCCAGTTTCTGCTTTCTGCACATGGCTAGCCAGCTTTCCCAACACCATTTATTGAACAGGGAATCCTTTCCCCATTGCTTGTTTTTGACTGGTTTGTCAAAGATCAGATGGTTGTAGATATGTTGCATTGCCTCCGAGACCTCTGTTCTGTTCCATTGGTCTACATCTCTGTTTTGGTACCAGTACCATGCTGTTTTGATTACTGTAGCCTTGTAGTATAGTTTGAAGTCCGGTAGTGTGACGCCTCCAGCTTTGTTCTTTTTGCTTAGAATTGACTTGGCTATGCAGGCTCTCTTTTGGTTCCATATAGAGTTTAAGGTGGTTTTTTCCAGTTCTGTGAAGAAGGCCGTTGGTAGGTTGATGGGGATAGCATTGAATCTGTAAATTACTTTGGGCAGTATGGCCATTTTCACGATATTGATTCTTCCTAACCATGAACATGGAATGTTTCTCCCTCTGTTTACGTCCTTTCTTATTTCGTCGAGAAGTGGCTTGTAGTTCTCCTTGAAGAGGTATTTACTTTCCTTGTTAGTTGTATTCCTAGGTATTTTTTTCCTGTTTGTGGCAATTGTGAATGGATGTTTGTTCTTGATTTGGCTCTGTTTAAGTCTGTTATTGGTGTATAGGAATGCATGTGATTTTTGCACATTGATTTTGTATCCTGAGACTTTGCTGAAGTTGTTTTTCAGTTTCAGGAGATTTGGGGCTGAGATGATGGGATCTTCTAGATATAAAATCATGTGTCTGCAAATAGAGACAATGTGACTTCCTACTTTCCTATTTGAATACCCTTTATTTCTTTTTCTTGCCTGATTGCTCTGGCTAGAACTTCTACTACTATATTGAATAGGAGTGGTGACAGAGGGCATCCTTCTCTAGTGCCACATTTCAAGGGGAATGCTTCCAGTTTTTGCACATTCAGTATGATATTGGCCGTTTGTTTGCTGTAAATAGCTTTTATTATTTTGATACATGGTCCATCAATACCTAGTTTATTGAGGGTTTTTAGCATAAAGGGCCGTTGAATTTTGTCAAAGGCCTTCTCTGCATTAATTGAGATAATCATGTGGTTTTTGTCTTTGGTTCTGTTTGTGCGGTGAATTACGTTTATAGACTTGTGTATATGGAACCAGTCTTGCATGCCCAGGATGAAGCCTACTTGATCATGGTGGATAAGCTTTTTGATGTGCTGTTGCAATCGGATTGTCAGTATTTTATTGAAGATTTTTGCATCGTGATCATCATGGATATTGGCCTGAAGTTTTCTTTTATTATTGAGTCTCTGCCGGATTTTGGAATCAGGATGATGTTGGTCTCATAGAATGATTTGGGAAGAATTCCCTCTTTTTCTATTGTTTGGAATAGTTTCAGAAGAAATGGTACCAGCTCCCCTTTGTATGTCTGGTAGAATTCGGCTGTGAACCCATCTGGACCTGGGCTTTTTTTGGGTGGTAAGCTCTTAATTGCTGCCTCAACTTCAGACCTTGTTATGGGTCTGTTCAGGGTTTCAGCTTCTTCTTGGTTTAGGCTTCGGAGGAGGCAAGTGTTTGGGAATTTATGCATTTCTTCCAGGTTTGCTATTTTATGCACATAGAGTTGTTTGTAATAATCTGTGATGATGGTTTGAATTTCTGCGGAACCTGTGGTGATATCCCCTTTATCGTTTTTTATTGCATCAATTTGGTTATTCTCTCTTTTCTTTTTTATTAATCTGGCTAGTGGTCTGTCTATTTTGTTGATCTTTTCTAAAAACCAGCTCCTGGATTTATTGATTTTTTGAAGGGATTTGTGTCTCTATCTCCTTCAGTTCTGCTCTGATCTTAGCTATTTCTTGTCTTCTGCTAGACTTTGAGGTTTTTTAATCTTGCTCCTCTAGCTCTTTCAGTTTTGATGATAGGGTGTCAATTTTTGATCTCTCCTTACTTCTCATGTGGGCACTTATTGCTATATATTTTCCTCTAGATACTGCTTTAAATGTGTCCCATAGATTCTGGTATGTTGTGTCTTCATTCTCATTGGTTTTGAAGAACATCTTTATTTCTGTCTTCATTTCATTGTTTATCCCGTCAACATTCAAGAGCAAGTTGTTCAGTTTCCATGAAGCTGTGCGTTTCTGCTTTAGTTTTTGAATTCTGAGTTCTCACTTGATGGCACTGTGGTCTGAGAGACTGTTTGTTATTATTTCCATTCTATTGCATTTGCAGAGGAGTGATTTACTCCCAATTACGTCTTCAATTTTGAGTACGTGTGATGTGGTGCTGAGAAAAATGTATATTCTGTGGATTTGGTGTGGAAAGTTCTGTAAATGTCTATTAGGTTTGCTTGGTCCAGGTCTGAGTTCAAGTCCTGCATATCCTTGTTAATTTTCTGTCTGGTTGATCTGTCTAATGTTGACAACGGGGTGTTAAAGTCTCCCACTATAATTGTGTGGGAGTCTAAGTCTTTTTGTAAGTCATTAAGAACTTGCCTTATGAATCTGTGTCCTTCTGTATTGGGTGCGTATATATTTGGGATCGTTAGCTCTTCTTGTTGCATTGATCCTTTTACCATTATGTAATGTCCCTCTTTGTCTCTTATGATCTTTGTTGCTTTAAAGTCTAATTTATCAGAGACGAGAATTGCAACTCCTGCTATTTTTGCTCTCCATTTGCTTGGTAAATCTTCCTCCATCCCTTTATTTTCAGCCTTTGTGTATCCTTGCATGTGAGATGGGTATCCTGGATACAGCACATATGGGCTTTGGCTTTTTATCCAATTTACCAGTCTGTGTCTTTTGATTGGGGCATTTAGTCCATTTATATTTAGGGTTAATATTGTTATACATGAATTTGATACTGCCATTTTGGTGCTAGCTGGTTGTTTTTCCCATTAGTTGATGCAGATTCTTCATTGTGTTGATTCTCTTTACCATTTGACATGTTTTTATAGTGGTTGGTACTGGTTATTCCTTTATATGGGTAGAGCCTCTTTCAGTAGCTCTTGTAAAGCTGGCCTGGTGGTGACGAAATCTCTGAGTACTTGAATGTTCAAAAGGGTTTTATTCTTCCTTCACTTATGAAGCTTAGTTTGGCTGTATACGAGATTCTAGGTTGTAAATTCTCATCTTTAAGTATGTTGAATATTGGCCCCCACTCTCTTCTGGCTTATAGGGTTTCTGCTGAGAGATCTGCTGTGAGTCTGATGGGCTTCCCTTTGTGGGTAACCCGACCTCTCTCTCTGGCTGCCCTTAGTATTTTCTCTTTCACTTCAATCCTGGTGAATCTGACGATTATGTGCCTTGGGGTTGCTCTTCTTGGCGAATATCTTTGTGGTGTTCTCTGTATTTCCTGGACTTGAATATTTGCCTGCCTTGTTAGGTTGGGGAAGGTTTCCTGGATAATATCCTGAAGAGGATTTTCCAGCTTGGATTCATTCTCCTCGTCACATTCAGGTACGCTGTCAAACATAGATTAGGTCTTTTCACCTAGTCCCACATTCTTGGAGACTTTGTTCATTCCCTTTTACCCTTTTTTCTCTATTCTTGCCTTCCAGTTTTATTTCATTGAGTTGATCTTCGACCTCTGATATCCTTTCTTCTGCTTGGTCAATTCGGCTGTTGATACTTGTGCATGCTTCGCGAAGTTCTCGTGTTGCATTTTTCAGTTCCATCAATTCACTTATATTCCTGTTTTGTCCATTCTCGTTAGCACTTCGTCAAATCTTTTTTTCAACGTTCTTAGTTTCTTTGCATTGGCTTATAGCATGTTCCTTTAGTTCATAGAAATTTCTTACTACCCACCTTCTGAAGTCTGATTCTGTGATTTCACCACACTCGTTCTCCATCCAACCTTGTTCCCTTGCTGGTGAGGAGTTGTGATCCCTTGTAGGAGGAGAGGTGTTCTGATTTCGGGTGTTTTCATCCTTTTTGCGCTGGTTTCTTCCCATCTTTATGGATTTATCCACCTGTCGTCTTTGTAGTTGCTGGCTTTCAGATTGGGTCTCTGAGTGGACGTTCCGTTTGTTGATGATGAGGTTATTTCTGTTTCTTGGTTTTCCTTCTGGCAGTCTGGCCCCTCTTCTGTAGGTCTGCTGAGGTCCACCCCAGGCCCTGCTTGCCTGGGGATCACCTGCAGCAGTTGCTGAACAGTAAGGGTTGTTACCAGCTTTCTTCTTCTGCTATCTTTTTCCCAGAAGGATACCCGCCAAATGTCAATCTGATCTCTCCTTTATGAGGTGGCTCTTTGGATATACAGGGGTCAGGGAGCTGCTTGTGGAGACGGTCTCTTCATTATAGGAGCTCAAATGCTGAGCTTTGAGCTCCGTTGTTCATTCAGAGCTGCTGGGCAGGTAAGTTTAGGTCTGTTGCAGCAGAACTCATAAACTGCTTTTTTTTTCCCAGGTGCTCTGTCCCAGGGATTTAAGGCTTTATGAGTTTCCGTTTTGCTGCTGCCTTCATTTTTTTTTCCTTCAGAGCTGCCCTGCCTAGCAAGGAGGGAGCCTAGTCACTGTCTGCCTGTAGAGGCTTTGCTGAGCTGCTGTGGGCTCCGCCTAACTGCAGAGCAAACTTCTCTCCAGTCCTGTTTATATGGGTGTAGCTAGAACTGCCTCGGCAATGGTGGCCCGCCTCTGTTAAGGTGGAGCGTCTCTGCAGTAGTGGGTCGCCTTGGCAACGTCGGGCTGCCTCAGCAATGGTGGGTTGCCTTGGCAACAGCGGACTGCCTCAGCATTGCCTGAGTACCTCCGTAGTGGCATGCTGCCTCGGAAATGGCAGATGGCCCTCCCCCTCAGAGGTGAACCGTCCCGGGTTCAGCTGCGCTTGCTGCAAAACTCTCAATCCAGAGATTTTCTGATTGGTGTTCTTTTGTGGGGGTGGGACCAGCCCAGCCTGATCACCTGGCTCCCTGCCTCAGACCTTTTTTTTTTTAATTTGGTGTTTTGATCGCCTGTTAAAGAGGCGCAAGGGGGTCTCTGTGTTTTCCCCTGCAACAAGTGAGTGCGGTGGCTTAAACAGCATCACTGAGATTCGTGGTGCTGTTTTTGCCCTGGAATCTACTGTCCTGGTTCCCTGCTCAGTCCCTTTTTTAAACAGAACAATGGGCAACTGGCCATGGCTCCAATCGCCAGCCAGAAGAGCAACCAGACTGGTGTATTTTGTACGGAGAACCACTGCTCCTGGGCGCCGGTAAAGAATCCACGTGGGTCAAAGCAGCGGTGCGGGCTTTCACAGCCAAGCTAGCCAAAACAGCCACGCTGACAAACAATGGAGCTCTTCTGTCTAAGAGTTTTCTAGTCTGTGGGCAATAAAAATGCAGCGTCCACTCACTTTTGCGCCTTCACTGGGAGCTGCAATCCTGAGCTGTTCCTAAATGGCCATCTTGGATTGCTCACTGCTAATTCTTATATGCCTGTATATGGCTGGAAATATCCGTTTCTGGATTCTCCAAAGAAAGGGTTTCTAAACTGCTACATACACACATCAGTTTAACTGTGTAAGTTGACTGCACACCTTGACAACCATTCTGCTGGATAGCTTCGTTTTTCTCTTAGTGCCAGCAACTTCTCATTACAGCCTATACTCCCATTCACTCTGGAATATCCAATCGCAGCTTTCAGAAGAAACATGTTTCTAACTCACTGAATCTAAACATAGATGCAACTTCCTAAGGTGAACAAACACACAGCAGAGCAGTTTCCAATATATGTTACTAATGTGTTTTAGACGCAGTCTTACTGCTAATTCTTATATGCCTGTATATTGCTGGAAATATGAGTTTCTGGATTCTCCAGAGAATGGGTTTCTGTATGCTACATACACACATCAGTTTATCTGTAAGTTGAATGTACACTTTGACAACCATTCTGCTAGATAGCTCCATTATTGTTTACGAGCCAGATATTTCTGATTATAGCATATACTCCAATACCCTCCGGAATATCCAAACGCAGCTTTTAGAAGAAACGTGTTTCTAACTAGCTGAATGTAAACATAGATGCAACTTCCTAAGGTGATTGAACACACAACAGAGAAGTTTGAAATATACATTTCTCCTCTGTTTTAGGTGCAGTCTTACTGCTAACTCTTACATTCCTGTACATGGCTGGAAATCTCCGTTTCTACACTCACCAAATAAAGGGTTTCTGAACTGCTACATACACCCATCACTTTAACTCTATAAATTGAATGAACATATTGACAACCATTCTGCTAGATAGATCCGTTTTGTTTTAGAGATAGATATTTTTCATTATAGCATATACTCCCATTCATTCTGTAATATTCAATAGTAGCGTTTAGAAGAAATGTGTTTCTAACTCGCTGAATATTAACATAGATGCAAGGTCCTAACTTGAATGCACACGCAGCAGAGCAGTTTGAAATAAACGTTTCTCCTGTGATTTGGACGCAGTCTTATTGCAATTCCTTACATGCCTGTATGTGGCTGGAAATATCCGTTTCTCGATTCTCCAAAGAAAGGGTTTCTTAACTGCTAGATACACACATCACTTTAACTCCATAAGGTGAATGTACACCTTGACAACCATTCTGCTAGATAGCTTCATTTTTGTTCTAGAGCCAGATATTTGTCATTACAGCATATACTCCAATTCACTCTGGAATATCCAAAAGCAGCTTTTAGAAGAAACGTGTTTCTAACTTTCTGAAAGTTAACATGGATGCAACTTCCTTAGGTGAACGAACACGCAGCAGAGCAGTTTGAAATACACGTTTTTCTGTGTTTTAGACACAGTCTTACTGCAAGTCTTATATGCAGTATACGGCTGGAAATATCCATTTCTGAAGTACTACACAAATCAGTTTACCTCTGTAAATTGAATGTACACCTTGACAACCAATC
Source organism: Sapajus apella (assembly GCF_009761245.1). Lineage (NCBI taxonomy): Eukaryota > Metazoa > Chordata > Mammalia > Primates > Cebidae > Sapajus > Sapajus apella. Next base: position 280,671 of record NW_022437208.1, read on the forward strand.
TGCTACATAGGTTCGTTTTTGTTTTAGAACCATATATTTCTCATTACAGCATATACTGACATTCACTCCAGAATACGCAAATGCAACTTTTAGAAGAAACGTGTTTCTAACTCGCTGAATCTAAACATAGATGCAATTTCCTAAGGTGAACAAAATTACAGCACAGATGTTTGAAATATGGCTTCCTCCTGTGTTTTAGACATAGTCTTACTGCTAATTCTTGTATGCCTGTACATGGCTGGAAAAATCCTTTCCTATATTCTTCCAAGAAAAGGTTTCTGAACTGCTACCTACACACAGCAGTTTAACTCTGTAAGTTGAATGTACACCTTGACAACCATTCTGCTAGATGCTCCATTTTTGTTTTAGAGCCAGATATTTCTCATTTCAGTTTAGTCTCCCATTCACTCTGGAATATTGAAATGGACCTTTTAGAAGAAACGTGTTTCTAACTCACTGAATCGAAACATATATGCAACATTCCAAGGTTTATGAACACACAGCAGAGCAGTTTGAGATATATGTTTCTCTTGCTATTTAGACGCAGTCTTACTGCTAATTCCTATATGCCTGTAAATGGCTGGAAAGATCTGTTTCTAGATTCTCCAAAGAAAGGGTTTCTGAACTGCTACATGCACACATCAGTTTAACTTTGTAAGTTGAATGTACACCTTGACAACAATTCTGCTAGATAGCTCCGTTTTTGTTTTAGAGCCAGATATTTCTCATTACTGCATATACTACCATTCACTCTGGAATATGCAAACGCAGCTTTTCGAAGAAACGTGTTTCTAAGTCGATGAATCTAAACATAGGTGCAAATTGCTAAGGAGAACCAACACACTGTAGAGCAGTTTGAAATATAAGTTTCGCCTGCGCATTTAGACCCAGTCTTACTGCTAATTTTTCTATGCCTGTAAATGGATGGAAAGCTCCTTTTCTAGATTCTCCAAAGAAAGGGGTTCTGAACTGCTATATACACAAATCAGTTTAACTTTGTAAGTTGAATGTACACCTTGACAACAATTCGGCTACATAGCTCCGTTTTTCTTTTAGAGCCAGATATTTCTCATTACAGAATATTCTAGCAATGACTCTGTAATATCCAAACGCACCTTTTAGAAGAAACGTGTTTCTAACGCCCTTAATCTAAACATAGATGCAACTTCCTAACTTGAACGAACACACAGCAAAGCAGTTTGAAATATGTGTTTCTGCTGTGTTTTAGATGCAGTCTTACTGCTAATTCTTATATGCATGAATAAGACTGGAATTATCCGTTCCTAGATTCTCCAAAGAAAGTGTTTCTGAACTGCTACCTAAACACATCAGCTTAACTCTCTAAGTTGAATGTATACTTTGACAAATATTCTGCTAGATACCACCGTTTTGATTTTAGAGCCAGATATTTCTCATTACTGCATATACTCCCATTCACTCTGGAATATCCAAACGCAGCTTTTATAGGAAACGTGTTTCTAACTCGCTGAATATACACAAAGCTGCAACTTCTTAAGGTGAACGAACACACAGAACACCAACTTGAAATATGCGTTTCTCCTACGTTTACGACGCAGTCTTACTGATAATTCTTATATGCCTGTATATGGCTGGAAATATCCATTTCTGGATTCTTCAAAGAAAGGGTTTTTGAACTTCTACATGCACACACCAGTTTAACTCTGTAAGTTGAATGTGCATCTTGACAACCATTCTGCTAGGTAGTTCCGTTTTTGTTTTAGAGAGAGATATTTCTCGTTACAGCATATACTCCCATTCACTCTGAAATATCCAAAGGCAGCATTATGAAGAAAAGTGTTTCTATCTCTCTGAACCTAAACATAGACATAACTTCCTACGGTGAACGAACACATAGAAGAGCAGTTTGAAATATATGTTTCTCTTGTGTTGTAGACGCAGACTTACTGCTAATTTTTATACCCCTCTGTATGGCTGGGAATATCCGTTTCTACATTCTCCAAAGAAAAGGTTTCTAAACTGCTACATACACCCACGAGCTTAACACTATAAGTTGAATGTACAAATTGACAACCATTCTGCTAGATAGCCCCGTTTTGTTTTAGAGCCAGATATTACCAATTATAGCATATACTCCCATTCATTCTGGAATATCCAATCACAGCTTTTAGAAGAAACGTGTTTCTAACTCACTGAATCTTAACATAGATGCAAGGTCCTAACTTGAATGAACACACAGCAGAGCGGTTTGAAATATAAGTTTCTCCTGTGTTTTAGACCAAGTCTTACTGCTAATTCCTATATGCCTGTATATGGCAGGAAACATCCGTTTCTAGATTTTCCAAACAAATTGTTTCTGAACTGTTACATACACACATCAGCTTAGTTTTGTAAGTTGAATGTACACCTTGACAACCACTCTGCTACATTGCTCCGTTTTTGATTTAGAGCCAGATATTTCTCCTTACAGCATAGACTCCCATTCACTCTGGAGTACCCAAACGCAGCTTTTAGAAGAAACGTGATTCTCACTCGCTGAATCTATACATAGGTGGAACTTCCTAAGGTGAACAAACACACAGCTGAGCAGTTCGAATTATATGTTTCTCCTGTGTTTTAGACGAAGTTATACTGCTAATTCTTATATTCCTGTATATGGCTGGAAATATCCTTTTTTGGAATCTCCAAAGAAGGTGTTTCTGTATGCCACATACACATATCAGTTTAACCCTGTAAGTTGAATGTACAGTTTGGCAACCATTTTGCTAGATAGTTCCGTCTTTGTTTTAGAGCCAGATATTTTGCATTACAGCATATAGTCCCACTCACTCTGGGATATTCAAATGCAGCTTTTAGAAGAAAGGTGTTTCTAACTCGCTGAATCTCAACATAGATGCAAATTCCTAAGGTGAACGAACACAAAGCAGAGCAGTTTGAAATATGCGGTTCTCCTGTGTTTTACATGCATTCTTACTGCTAATTCTCATATGCCTGTATATGGCTGGAAATATCCGTTTCTAGCTTCTCCAAAAAGGGTTCCTAAACTGTTAAATACACACACCAGTTTTGCTCTGTAAGTTGAATGTACACCCTGACAACCATTCTGCTAGATAGCTCCGTTTTTGTTTTAGAGACAGATTATTCTCATTACAGCATATAATCCCATTCATTCTGGAGTGTCCACACGCAGCTTTTAGAAGAAACGTGTTTCCAACTCGCTGAATCTAAAAATAGATGCAACTTCCTAAGGTTAACCAACACACAACAGAACAGAATGAAATATACGTTTCTCCTGTGTTTTCGATGCCCTCTCACTGCTAATTCTTATATGCCTGTATATGGCTGGAAATATCCGTTTATAGATTCTCCAAAGAAAGGGTTTCTCAAGTGGTACATACACACATCAGTTTAGCTCTGTAAGTTGAATGTACACCTTGAGAACCATTCTGCTAGATAGCTCTGATTTTGTTTTAGAGCCAGATATTTCTCATTACCCTATATACTTCCGTTCACTCTGGAATATCCAAACGTAGCTTTTAGAAGAAACGTGTTTCCAACTCGTTGAATCTAAACATAGATGCAACTTCCTAAGTTGAACCAACACACAGCAGAGCAGTTTGAAATATACGTTTCTCCTCTGTTTTAGACGCAGTATTACTGCTAATTCTTATATGCCCTTAAATGGCTGTAAATATCCGTTTCCAGATTCTCCAAAGAAAGGCTTTCTGAACTGCTTCATACACACATCAGTTTAACTCTGTCCCTGTGTATAGATGGAAATATCCGTTTCTAGATTTTTCAAAGAAATGTTGTCTGAACTAATCCATACACACATCAGTTTAACTCTGTAAATTGAATGTACACCTTGACCACCACTCTGCTGTCTAGCTCCGTTTTAGTTTTAGAGCCAGATATTCTCATTTCAGCATATACTTCCATTCACTCTTGAATATCCAAACGCAGCTTTTAGAAGAAACTTGTTTCCATCTCGCTGAATCTAAACATAGATGCAACTTCCTAAGGTGAACCAACACACAGCAGAGAGGTTTGAAATTTACGGTTCTCCTGTGTTTTAGACGCACTCTTACTGCCAATTCCTATATGACTGTATATGGTGGAAAATATCCGTTTCTAGCTCATCCAAAGAAAGGGTTTCTGAGCTGCTACATACACACATCAGTTTATTTCTGTAAGTTGAATGTACACCTTGACAACCATTCTGCTACATAGCTCCGTTTTTGTTTTACAGCCAGATATTTCTCATTACAGCATACACTTGCTTTCACTCTGGAATATCCAAACGCAGCTATTAGAAGAAACGTGTTTCCAGCTCATTGAATCTAAACATACATGCAACTTCTTAAGGTGAACCAACACACAGCAGAGCAGTGTGAAATATAAGTTTCTCCTGTGTTTTAGAGGCACTCTTCCTGCTAATTCTTATATGCCTGTATATGGCTGGAAATAAACGTTTCTAGATTCTCCAAAGAAAGGGTTTCTGAACTGCTACATACTCAAGAAAGTTTAACTGTGTATGTTGAATGTACACCTTGACAAGTATTCTGCTAGATAGGTCCGTTTTTCTTTAACAGACAGATATTTCTCATTACAGCATATACTCCCATTCACTCTGGAATATCCAAACGCAGCTTTTAGAAGAAAAGTGTTTCCAACTCGCAGAATTTAAACATAGATGCAACTTCCTAATTGAACCAAAACAGCAGAGCAGTTTGACATATACCTTTATCTTGTGTTTTGGACGCATCTTAATGCTAAGTCTTATATTCCTGCATATGGCTGGAAATACTCGTTTCTAGATTCTCCAAAGAAAGGATTTCTGACCTACTACATACATACATCAGTTTAACTCTGTAAGTTGAATTTACACCTTGACAACCATTCTGATAGATAGCTCCATATTTGTTTTAGCGCCACACATTTCTCATTACAGCATATACTTCCATTCACTCTGGACTATACAAATGCAGCTTTTAGAAGAAACGTGTTTCCAACTCGCTGAATCTAAAAATAGATGCAACTTCCTAAGGTGAACCAACACACAACAGAGCAGTTGGAAAACTACGTTTCTCCTGTGTTTTCGATGCCGTCTAACTAATAATTCTTATATGCCGGTATATGACTGGAAATATCCGTTTCTAGATTCTCCAAAGAAAGGGTTTCTCAAGTGGTACATACACACATCAGTTTAGCTCTGTAAGTTGAATGTACGCCTTGAGAACCATTCTGCTAGATAGCTCCGATTTTGTTTTAGAGCCAGTTATTTCTCATTACCCCATATACTTCCATTCACTCTGGAATATCCAATTGTAGCTTTTAGAAGAAACGTGTTTCCAACTCGTGGAATCTAAACATAGATGCAACTTCCTAAGGTGAACCAACACACAGCAGAGCAGTTTGAAATATACATTTCTCCTGTGTATTAAACGCAGTATTACTGCTAATTCTTATATGCCTTAAATGGCTGTAAATATTCGTTTCCAGAGTCTCCAAAGAAAGACTTTCTGAACTGCTTCACACACACATCAGTTTATCACTTTAAGTTGAATGTACACCTTGACAACCATACTGTTAGATAGCTCCGTTTTTGTTTTAGAGCCAGAGATTTCTCATTACAGCATATACTCGTATTCACTCTGGAATATCCAAATGCAGTTTTAGAAGGAACATGTTTCCAACTGGCTGAATCTAAACAGATGGAACTTCCTAAGCAAAACCAACACAGAGCAAACCAGTTTGAAATATACTTTTCTCCAGTGTTATAGACACAGTCTTACTGCTAATTCTCATATGCCTGTATATGGCTGGAAATATCCGTTTCAAGATTCTCCAGAGCAAGGGATTCTGAACTACTATATACACATATCAGTTTAATTGTGTAAGTTGAATGTACACATTGACAACCATTCTTCTAGATAGCTCCATTTCTGTTTCAGCGCCAGATATTTCTCATTACGGCATATATTCCCATTCAATCTGGAATATCCAAACGCAGCTATTAGAAGAAACATGTTTCCAACTCGCTGAATCTAAACATAGATGCAACTTCTGAAGGTGAACCAACACACAGCAGAATAGTCTGAAATATACGTTTCTCCTGTGTTTCAGAGGCACTCTTACTGCTGATTCCTCTATGCCTGTATATCGATGGAAATATAAAATTCCAGATTCTCCAAAGAAAGCGTTTCTGAACTACTACATAAACACATCAGTTTAATTGCATAAGTTGAATGTACACGTTGACAACCAGTCTGCCAGATAGCTCCTTTTTTTTTTACAGCCAGATAGTTCTCATTACAGCCTATACTCCCATTCACTCTGGAATATCCAATCGCAGCTTTTAGAAGAAACGTGTTTCCAAATCTCTGAATAGAAACATAGATGCAACTTCCTAACGTGAAAAAACACACAGCAGAGCAGTTTGAAATAGACTTTTCTCCTGTGTTTTAGACGCAGCCTCACTGCTAATTCCTATATGCCTGTATATGGCTGGAAATATCCGTTTCTATATTCTCCAAAGAAAGGGTTTCTGAACTGCTACATACACACATCAGTTTATCTCTGTAAGTTGAATGCACACCTTGAAAACCATTCTGCTAGATAGCTCCGTTTCAGTTTTAGAGCCAGATATTTCTCATTACAGCACATATTCCCATTCATTCTGGAATATCCAAACGCAGCTTTTAGAAGAAACGTGTTTCCATCTCGCTAAATCTAAACTTAGATGCAACATCCTAAGGTGAACCAACACACAGCAAAACAGTTTGAAATATAAGTTTCTCTTGTTTTTGGACGCAGTCACTGCTAAGTCTTATATAAATGAATATGGCTGGAAATATCCGTTTCTAGATTCTCCAAAGAAAGAGTATCTGAACTGCTGCATACACACATCAGTTTAACTCTGTAAGTTGAATGTACACCTTGACATTCATTCTGCTAGATAGCTCCGTTTTTGTTTTAGAGCCAGATATTTCTCATTATGGCATATGTTCCCATTCTCTCTGAGATACCCAAACGCAGCTTTTAGAAGAAACGTGTTTCCAACTCGCTGAATCTAAACATAGATGCAACTTCTGAAGGTGCACGAACACACAGCATAATAGTATGAAATATACGTTTCTCCTGTGTTTTAGAGGCACACTTACTGCTAATTCTTATATGCCTGTATATCGCTGGAAATATCCAATTCCAGATTCTCCAAAGAAAGGGTTTCCGAACTGCTACATACACACATCAGGCACTCTTACTGATAACTCGTGTAGGCCTGTATATCGCTGGAAACATAAGATTCCACATTCCCCAAATAAAGGATTTCTGAACTACTACATCCACAACTCAGTTTAATTCTGTAAGTTGAATGTACACCTTGACAACCATTCTGCTAGATAGCTCCGTTTTTTTTTTGTTTTTGTTTTTGTTTTCTTTTTAGCGCCAGATATTTCTCATTACAGCCTATACTCCAATTCACTCTGCAACATCCAAACGCAGCTTTTGGAAGAACCGTGTTTCCAACACACTGAATCTAAACATAGATGCGCCTTCCTGAGGTGAACAAACACACAGCAAAGCAGTTTGAAATATACGTTTCTCACGTGTTTTAGGCGCAATCTTACTGCTAATTCTTATATGCCTGCATGTGGCTGGAAATATCTGTCTCTATATTCTCCAAAGAATGGGTTTGTGAACTGGTGCATACACACATCAGTTTAACTCTGTAACTTGAATGTACACCATGACAACGATTCTGCTCATTAACTTCGTTTTTGTTTTAGAGCCAGATATTTCTCATTACAGCATGTACTCCCATTCACTTTGGAATATCCAAAGGCAGCTTTCAGAAGAAACGTGTTTCCAACTCGCTGAATCTAAGCATAGATGCAACTTCCTAAGGTGAACAAGCACACAGCATAGCAGTTTGAAAGATATGTTTCTTCTGTGTTTTAGATCCCGTATTCCTGCTAATATTTAAATGCCTGTATATGGCTGGAAATATCTGTTTCTAGATTCCAGAAACAAAGGGTTTGTCAACTGCTTCATAGAAACATCACTTTAACTATGTCAGTTGTATATACACCTTTACAATCATTCTGCTAGATAGCTCTGTTTTTGTTTTAGACGTAGTATTACTACTAATTTTTATTTGCCTGTATATGCCTGGAAATATCTGTTTCTGGTTATGTAAAGAAAGGGTTTCTGAACTGCTGCATACACACATCAGTTTGATTCTCTAAGTTGAATGTAGACCTTGACATCCATTCTGCTAGATAGCTCCGTTTTTGTTTTAGAGCCAGATATTTCTCGTTACAGCCTGTACACCCATTCTCTCTTTAATATCCAAACACATCTTTTAGAAGAAACGTGTTTCTAACTCTTTGAATCTAATCATAGAAGCAACTTACAAAGGTGCCTGAATGGCAGCAAAGCAGTTTGAAAGATAAGTTTCTCCTGTGTTTTAGACACAGTCTTACAGCGAATTTTTATATGCCCATAATGGCTGGAAATGTCCATTTCTACATTGTCTGAAGAAAGGATTTCTGAACTGTTGCATACACACACCAGTTTACCTCTGTAAGTTGAATGTACACCTTGACAACCATTCTGCTAGGTAGGTCCTTTTTTTTTGTTTTAGAAACAGATATTTCTCATTACAGCCTATACTCCCATTCTCTCTGGAATATCCAAACACACCTTTTAGAAGAAATGTGTTTCTAGCTAGCTGAATCGAAACATAGATGCAACTTCCTAAGATGAAAGAACACACAGCATAGCAGTTTGAAAGATATGTTTCTTCTGTGTTTTAGATCCCGTATTCCTGCTAATATTTAAATGCCTGTATATGGCTGGAAATATCTGTTTCTAGATTCCAGAAACAAAGGGTTTGTCAACTGCTTCATAGAAACATCACTTTAACTATGTCAGTTGTATATACACCTTTACAATCATTCTGCTAGATAGCTCTGTTTTTGTTTTAGAGCCAGATATTTCTCATGACAGCCTATGCTCTCATTCACGCTGGAACATGCAAATGCAGCTTTTAGAAGAAACGTGTTTCTAACTCGCTGAATCTAAACATAGATGCAAATTCCTCCGGTCAACGATCACACAGCACAGCAGTTTGAAACATACAATTCTCGTGTGTTTTAGACGCAGTCTTACCCCTAATTCTTATATGCATGTAAATGGCTGGAAATATATGTTACTAGATTCTCTCAAAAAAGTGTTTCTGAGCTGCTTCATACAAACATGAGTTGAACTCTGTAAGTTCATAGTACACCTTGACAATCATTCTGGTAGATAGCTCTGTTTTTGTTTTAGAGCCCAATATTTATCATTATAGCCTATATTCCCATTTACTCTGGAATATTCAAATGCAGTTTCAGAAGAAACGTATTTCTTACTTGCTGAATCTAAACATAGATGCAACTCCCTAAGTTGAATGAACACACAGCAGAGTAGTTTGAAAGATACATTTCTCCGGTGTTTTAGATACAGTCTTATTGCTATTTCTTAAATGCCTGCATATGGCTAGAAATACCTGCTTCTAGATTCCATTAAGAAAGTGTTTGTGAACTGCTGCATACACACATCAGTTTAACTATGTCAGTTGAATGTAAACCTACACAACCATACTTCTAGCTTTGTCAGTTTTTGTTTTAGAGCCAGATATTTCTCATTATAGCCTATACTTCAATTCACACTGGAATATCCAAACCCAGCGTTTAGAAGAAATGTGTTTCTAACTCGCTGAATCTAAACATAGATGCAAATTTCTAAGGTAAACGATCACAGAGCAGAGCTGTTTGAAAGATACGTTTCTCTTGTGTTTTAAACGCAGTCTTACCACTAATTCTTATTTGCCTATAAATGGCTGGAAATACCTGTTTCTAGATTCTTCAAAGTGTTTATCAGCTCCTGTATACAAACATCAGTTTAACTGTGAAAGTTCTTTGTATACTTTGACAGCCATTCTGCCAGATAGTTTCCTTTTTGTTTTATAGCCAGATATTTCTCAGTACAGCCTATACTCCCATTTACTCTGTAATATCCAAACGCAGATTTTAGAAGAAGTGTGTTTCTTACTCGCTAAATCTAACATAGATGCAGGTTAATAAGGTGAATGAACACATAGCAATGCAGTTTGAAATATACGTTTCTCCTGTGTTTTAGACGCAGTCTTCCTGCTCATTCGTATATGCCTGTATATGGCTTTAAATATCTGTTTCTAGACTCTCCAAAGAAAGGGATTTTGAACTACTGTATACACACATCAGTTTAACTGTGAAAGGTGAATGTACACCTTAAGAACAATTCTGCTAGCTAGCTCCTTTTTGTTTTTGAGCCAGATATTTCTCTTTACAGACTACACTACCATTCACTCAGGAATATCCAAACTCAGCTTTCAGAAGAAACGTGTTTCTAACTCACTGAATCTAAATAGAGATGCAACTTTCTAAGGTGAACAAACCCACAGCAGAGCAGTTTCAAAGATACTATTCTCCTGTGTTTTTGATGCACTCTTACTGTTAATTCTTAAATGCATATATATGGCTGGAAATATATGTTTCTAGATTCCATAAAGAAAGGTTTTCTGAACTAGTGCATACATACATCAGTTTGACTATGTCAGTTGAATGTACAGCTTTACAACCATTCTGCTCAATAGCTCCGTTTTTGTTTTAGAGCCAGATATTTCTCATTACAGCATATACTCTGATTCACTCTGGAGTATCCCAACGCAGCTTTTAGAAGAAACGTGTTTCCAACTCGCTGAATGTAAACATAGATGCAACTTCCTAAGGGGAACCAACACAAAGCAGAGCAGTTTGAAATATAGGTTTCTCCTGTTTTTGGATGTAGTCTTACTGCTAATTCTTATATTCCTGTATATGGCTGGAAATATCCGTTTCTTGATTCTCCAAAGAAAGGATTTCTGAACTGCTACATAGACACATCAGTTTAACTCTGAAAGTTGAATGTACACCTTGACAACCATTCTGTTAGATATATCCGTTTTTGTTTTAGGGCTAAATATTTCTCATTACAGCATATACTCCCATTCACTCTGGAATATACAAACGCAGCTTTTAGAAGAAACGTGTTTCCAACGCGCTGAATCTAAACATAGATGCAACTTCCTAAGGTGAACCAACACACAGCAGAGCAATTTGAAATATAGGTTTCTACTGTGTTTAGGAAGCAGTCTTACTTCTAAATTTTACATGCCTGTATAGGGTTGGAAATATCCATTTCTACATTCTCCAAAGGAAGGGATTCTTTTTTTTTCCCCCATTTATTTATTTTATTGCATTTTAGGTTTTAGGGTACATGTGAAGAACATGGAAAATTGTTGCACAGGTACACACGTGGCAGTGTGATTTGCTGCCTTCCTCCCCAACACCAACATCTGGCATTTGTTCCCTTGCTATCTCTCCCCGGCTCCACATCCCCCACCGTGCCTCCCCTATTTCCCCCCAACTGACCCCAGTGTGTAGTGCTCCCCTCCCTGTGTCCATGTGTTCTCATTGTTCAACACCCGCCTATGAGTGAGAACATGCGGTGTTTGATCTTCTGCTCTTCTGTCAGTTTACTGAAAATGATGGTTTCCATGTTCATCCATGTCCCTGCAAAGGACCCTAACTCATCGTTTTTGATGGCTGCATAATATTCCATGGTGTAGGGCCAGGTGCGGTGGCTCACGCCTGTAATCCCAGCACTTTGGGAGGCCGAGGCGGGTGGATCACGAGGTCAAGAGATCGAGGCCATCCTGGTCAACATTCCGTCTCGACTAAAAATACAAAAAATCAGCTGGGCATGGTGGCACGTGCCTGTAATCCCAGCTACTCAGGAGGCTGAGGCAGGAGAATTGCCTGAAACCAGG